>NC_050575.1:7130500-7305500 GCF_011100635.1 Trichosurus vulpecula | reverse complement strand
GCTGTGGCCATCTGGTGGAGGCCATGGAGCGGGGAGGGGAGTGGCTAGGGAATGGAGAAGAAAGCCTTGAAGGGGAAACTATCCAAAGTTCAGCCTAAAGGGCAGGGGAGGAAATACGTGAGAAAGGCAAGGGATGGTCCCCTCTCCCTCTGTCTCTTCTCCCCTTCCTTCTCGTCTGCATCTTACAATGAGACATCATCCCTCACTGCTGGTCAATTTTGTATATCAATGCTTTGAGTGTTTTATTTTTAATGAATAAATACTATTTATTATTCTAAGGATGAAAATGAACCAAAATTCCCAGATCAATAAGAGAGGCATGTGAACTCTCCAGGGATAAGGATACAAGAAGAAACTCCAGAATTATTCAAGAGATTTAAAACTGTTAGAAGAAAATACTAGGGATGAAATTAGGTCAGAAATCAGAGTTCTCATTTCAGTTTTGAAAAAAAAGAAAGACCATCATTCAACAAACATTTAATAAGGTTTATTATGTGTCAGAGTCTATTAGAAACAGGGGATATAAAGAAAAATAAAACAAAATATAATTTGTCTTTGCCCTCAAGGAGTTTACATTCTGATGGGGGAGGCCACATCTGTAAATCAGATCATTTAAGATAAATATAGATCTCTCAAGGCTTTGGAGGAAAAGAATTATGTCAGAACTCAAGGACTGTAAAGGCTCCCAGTCCTTGAAAGCCAGGACAAGGGACAAAGAACAAAGTCCTGTCAATCAAAGATAATCGAGATAGAAGCCAGTAGTGTTTCCTCTTCCTTCCTGAACCCCATATCATCATTACAGAACTGCTTATAGACACCCTACCTATCAAGCAAAGGGACAGTCTTTTTCCAGAGAGTTTTAGTCACGGCTGAAGGAGGCAGAGGCACACTCCAAACAGATAAGCGTATAGTCATCTGAGACTGGAAGTGGCTTCAAGGAGTAAGTCCTCAGGGAGGAAGAGAGAGAGAGAGAGAGAGAGAGAGAGAGAGAGAGAGAGAGAGAGAGAGAGAGAGAGAGGGAGGGAGAAGGAGGGAGGGGGAGGGAGGGGAGGACAGAGGGAGGAAAAGGCAGAAGGAGAGGGAGAAGGAGAAGGAGGGAGGGAGCTGCCTATGGACTCAAGAAAAGCACTAGTCCTGGCAGTCAAGAGTTGAGCTGCAGAAAAGAACAGATCCAGGGACACCCTCCTAGCAGAAATGCTATGCCCAGAAGGGAGTTTTTTGATGATTCCACAGGAAAAAGGAATTCAAGGCCCAGCAGTACCAGTGGAGTGAGTAGTCTTGGCCCCATTTGTTCCCCACACGTGACCCTCACTACTACTGTACTCTCAGTTTGTGATTACTTTTCCCACAGACATTGTGTGTGTGTACCCCAGGCTTTATGTTCTTATAGCCACTTTTGTTACTATGCCATTTTATTAAATTCTGTTGCTTTGAGCTGACCGGTTGTTAACAGCAATCACAGAAGTGGGGGGCTTGCAAGCCATAGTCATAAGATTAGGTACTCACAAGGTACCCCTACAACATGGGAGGCAGTCACCTTCCCGCCCAGGGATCCAACCTGCAAAACTGTGAATATAAGATAGGGGAGAAGCCCAGAGAAGTTTCTGTAGCAGAGGTTTACATGGCAGCACCTCTGATCTCAATGAAACCAAACTGAAACCTAATCTATCCAGGCTACTGTTCAGTAGAATTGCCTAGTGCCCTTTAGTACACTTCTTTTGGGAGATGTAATCACATTTAAAACCCAAAAATCCCAAATTTTCTGATCTGCTGCTAAAGATGATAAAAGCAAATGTTGTAAAGCAAAGCTATCTCTCTGGATAATGTGGATATAGTCCTGTCTCCACCAAAGCAAGTTGCTCTCTCATGCTTCATAGCATCGTAGAATCAGAGCTAGAAGGGACATCAGCATCATCTACTCCAACTTCCTCATTTTTCATACAGAAAAAAATGAGCCCAGAGAGTTTAAGTGACTTGCCCAAGGTCATGCAAATAATGTGCTAAGGTTCTTGAAAGGCCTGCCAGCAGACCGCAACCTTTGGCAAGAACTACTGAAATAGAAATGGTTCAAGACCCGGTGATGATCTGCATGCTTGTCATCCATGAATCAGCCTAAATAAGTTCGAAAAGAATAATGAGCTAGAATTTATGTAGCATTTCAAGGTTTGTCAAGAGCTTTACATAGTTAATTACCCGGTGAGGTAGGCGCTGTTATTAGTCCCTTTTTATAAATGAGGAAACTGAGGCCGAGAGAATGTTATTTGCCAGGGTCAAACATCTAGTAAGTACCTGGCACAGGATTTGAACACCAGCCTTTCTGACTCTGTGTGCAGAATTCTATTCACTATATACCACCTGGATGCATAATGATTTTGTTGTTCACCGCAAATGACAATAACCACCAATGAAGGCATAGGAGAGCTATGTCAGTGGAACAAGTTCCACCCCAACATAATCACAGAGCCTGGAAGCATTGAACTAAGTACCTTGGACAATAGATACGTTTTCCTGTGCTAAATTCTTTCTGATATAGATTACTTCATATTTAAAGATTGTTCCATAAGCAGGAACTGATATCTCCAACATCCCTTAGAATGGCCTTGCTTGTTCACAGATGAGTGAATTAATTGAGCTTAGCATAAGGCCTGGCATATAGTAGGTACAACGAACATTTACCATATTAATGAAATTTATCTGCCTGAAGCTTCATAGCAAGTCCAAGAAAGAAGTCAAAATAGACCTTGACTCACAGTTCACCATCCCATGATCTAATAACATCTTTTTTGGGGGGTCCTGACTTGGTGATGTTTCCACGTGGATTCTCGCTGGGATGTTGTTTATTGCAAGGGCCACTGTGTGACATCATGTTCATGGGGCCTCCTTGCCTCTTAGATGTATCTAAAGCCAAATTATTTCATTGAGAAAGGGCCACACTTAAGATCTAGTGGTGCCTGTCCCTATTCGTTTTGCACGCTCACAGAAATGACAATTCCTTGATGGATGGGTAGAAAGTTGGATGAGTTGAAATAAAGAGCAGGGGCATCCTGGGTGCATAAGACAGCATGAGCAAAGCATAGAATCAGGAAGTCACCAGTTGTTCAAGAAATAGTACATAGCACATTTTGAATGAAGCATGCAGTGAGTGAAGGGGGAAAAAGTAAACACAGGTAAGGATAAACAGGGAGGCTGGAATGTCATTGTGGATCGAGCCAAAGAGTTTTGAACCAGGAAATTTTGAGCAAGAGGGAGACATGAGTCCAGTTCTGATTTAGGAAGAAATAGCCATGGTCTAGGGGAAAAAACATCTGAGATGGGAGATCAGAAGACCCTCATTCAGATTCCAGTTCTGCCACTTGTTCTCTGGGTAATTGTGGAAAATTGAGGCGTTTCATTGCTTGGGGCTTTAGTTTCCTCGTCTATTAAAATGAGAGGGTTAGATTAGATGGTTTCTGAGGGCCACTTCCAACCCTAAAATCCTATGTCCTAAAGTGATTCTGGCAGGAAAAATGTGCAAAGAATTGGTGAAGGGAGAAAATGGAGGCAGGGAGACCAGTTAGATGTGCTAAAAGTCTTAGTACAGTGAAGATTTGGGGGGACATCCTGCATTCGCTTTGCTCTACACCACGCCCTCCCTGCTCCCAAACTGCCAAAGTGACAGAAGGACCTCAAGCTATAAAACCCTTAAACTAGGAATTGAGACACCAATGGCAGTGGTACCACAATGGACATTTACCCCCTACTCCTCTAAGGAACCATTGTGAAAGGAGACCTTTTAACTGCAGCAAAAGGTAGCCAGACTGAATAGATGGAATGCATTTCTGCTGCAGAAGATATAAGAGTTCATGGGGGGAAAATGGTATATTGATACCCTTTATCACACACAAAAAGATACAGTTTCCCTCTTGCTGTTTCAGCTTCAAGGGGAAAAAAAATCCTCGTTTTATTTTTTTTTTCTCCAACTGAACGAAAAACAGCAGGATTAATATTGATGCCACAGTGAGAAGAGCAAACAGACAGGCAGGGACAAGATTGCATCCAGCCTCCAAAACACAGTAAAGTTGGAGCTAAAATGTCATATGCATATGTAATTTATATGCAAAACTCTCCTATACCGCCACCGCTCAGTGCCAAGTCCCCCTCCACCGTCCCCCATAGCCAGCCGCTGAAGCTCTGTAATTTTATATTATCAGTCACCTACCAAGGGCAAGGCTGTCTGAGAAGAACACAGAAACTTTCTTAAGGCCAAGGTATTAAATTCTTCTCTCACATTGCTTTCCTGGTAGCTCAGCAGGCTTCAGCAGGAAGACCTATTTTTGCTTGCATGCAAGCAACGTCCCTGGCACTGACTGCGTGGAACAGACTGTAGGGACCCTGCCAAGATTCTGAAGCTCTGATGATGTGAGCCAACCTTAGACTAATAATTTTATATCTCAATATAAGTGAAAGAATTCCATAAAAATAGACCCTTTTTAACAGTATGGTGTTCTGTTCTGAGAGAGGGCTGAACAACACGGGTGCCATATGAAAATCTTTCTCCTCTTCCCAGCACCTAACTTTAGCATAGTCCATATGCCTATTTGCCTGAATGCTGAACTTAGAGAAAGAATGCTGAATGAGAGGCCACTCGAACAGCTCCCGGCCCTGGATCCTTTGGAGGTGAAATACCTAGCGGTGTGAATGTAACACGTTATACATCAGGGTTCCCAGGGACCGAAAGCAAAATAAATAAAGAAATAAAATGAAAGAAAGATAGAAAACACACACACACACACACACACACACACACAGCAAACAAACAAACCCAAGGTGGGAAGGACTTTACTGGTGAGTGTAGATAATAGATGGATATCGAACTATACCATCACAATCCTATGCACGAATCAAAATAACTATTGAAATGGTTTCTGTAGCAGTGTCTACCAACAGCTAAAGGGAAATTTAAAGGCTATATAGAAGTCCAAATTCAATATCAATCCTGGGTCCTCCTGAGTCTCCCCCAGTCAGCTAATTTTGCACTAGCACCAGCAATGCGAAGGCAAATCCTATGATCATAAGAGTCCAAATCACATCAAGAAAAGAACTCAGCCAGCAAATGCCACAAGTCAGGGCCTGATTTAATGTGTTGCTGATTGTCTACATTTAAGAAAGATGGAGAAAACTTCAAAAATGCAGGTTCAACTAGGGGTTCCTCCCCCCACCCCCCCCCACCCCCCAGAGCCAGTTATTAAATATTTACCAGCACACCCCTGGCTTTTTCTACTTCCTGAGAGACAGGAATGAAGAAGGCGGGGTGGAAAGGAATGTAGAGATTAGGGGCTAAACCCAACTATGCTTAGACTTTAAGTAAGCAAATTAGGAAAGGAGGGGTGCTATACATAGAGCTTCTTCCTTGATATTCATTTGTTGAGTTAGTCAGTCAAACATTAAATATTTCCCAATGTTCTACTTTGGGCAGAGTGCTGTCCTAGGTTCTGAAGAGAATGCAAAGATGAGTAAGCAGCAGAACATGTCTCCAGGAAGCATATAGTCTGCTAGGGTGGATGAAAGGGAGGCAGATAACAAATTAAAATATGGTAAAGTGAATAAGTACAAACAAAATGCTATCAGAGATGTGAGGAGGAAGATATGAGGAGGGAGCAGTCAGACAGGGAGGCACAGAGAAAGCTTTATGGATGCAATCTCTGAATTGGGCCTTAAAGCTAGAGTAAAATTTCAAAAGAGAAAGGCAAAGGGTTGAGGAGGGAGAAGGGTAAAGGGGTAAGGAGAAAGGGAGAAAATTCTTGGGCTAGAGGATGCACTGACCAAAAGCATGGATGTGAGAACATCCCAAGTCAAATTACAATCTAGAATAAGTCTTTGAAATGTCATCTGTTATGGGAAAGGCATAACTCAAGCCAGTCCCATGGTAGCTGAGGTCCAATATTGGAAAGAAATGAAACATTCATAAATCTGACAATTAACAAAAGGATATTTACATAGTTATAGTAGAGAAAGGATATTCAACAAGAATACCGAGTGAGGATGCCAAGTTGATCCAGCTCTGCATAGCTTCTTTGCCTCTGTTTTGCTTATGGAGGCTGGTTGGTCAAGCATCTAAAATGGGCTGGAACTTCTCATAACTTTTCACACTCAACCAGCCATGAAGTGATGCTAATTCCCTGAGCCTTGAGTCTCTTAAGCCAATTAAACCTCAAGGATGGTTTCAATATCTGTTTTTTATATAATTTTTGGTCCCATTTTAAGTTCCAAACATACACATACATACATATATACATATAACTCTATGATGCCTAATTCTATTTATTAATTCTTTCTCTGATGGCAGATAGCATCTTCTTTGTAGTTGATTTGAGTATTTATAACATTCAGAATAACTTAGTCATTCACAGTTATTCCTCAAACAATATTGCTATTACTGTATACAGTGTTCTCTTGGTTCTGCTCATTTCACTTCATTATTTCATGCAAGTCTTTCCATGTTTTTTCTAAAATCATCAAACCCATCATTTCTTACAGCACAGTAGTATTCCATCACCATCTTCTACCACAGTTTGTTTAGCCATTCCCCAATCAAGGGGCATCCCCTCGGTTACCAATTCTTTATCACCACAAGGAAAGCTTCTATATTTTAGAACATACAGGTTCTTTTCCTTATTCCCTGATCACCTTTTAGGAAAAAGAGCTAGCCCCAGCACACATGGCAGTGGCCTCCGATAGATAGTCTTCCTGCCACACAAACTCTTCTAACAGTTCCATTTTACACAAGGAAGCTGAAGCCCAGGGAAGTTAAGTGACTTGCCCAAAGTTGCACAGGTAGTAAGCATCACAGGGATTTGATCCCAGGTCCAACAAAAACAAACTTCTGACTCCAGAACTAGTGCTGTATTTCCTGAATTAGGAAAAATTAGCACAAAAAAATCCTCTAGGAAATGGTGCAATTTTGAGGGAAATTAGGAATTCTAGAAGACAGAACTAAGGAGTAAATGCATTTCAGACATGGGGAACTTCTGGTGCAAAGGTATAGGTAGAAGAGATGGAAGATCATACGTGGGTAACAGCTAAGTTCCTTCTTTCTGTTGAAGGCACCACCATTTTTTACACAGCTGAAAAACTAAGAACACCAAAGCACAGGTCTGATCATATCAGTCTCCGCTCACAAATCTTCTCCATTGCCTATAGCAGTGGTCTCTGAAATTTTTTAATCATGCACCCATATCAGTAAAGAGTGTTTGAGCATGTATAACTAATATATGTAAATGTACTTATTTATCAATGTACTGCTTCATTAATAATTATGTAACAGAAATTTAAAAGGATGAAATAAAAATGAAGAGATATTTTGAAAACATTTTAATGGTACAAAAACTTTTTTGTACTCACTAAAAGTATTAATAATATCTTTTATGATAATAACATAATTAAATATGACTCTTTTAAAAAATGTTTTGATTTAACACTTCATGATACAGCAATGCAAAGGCCTGGTTCCATTTATTTCAATACCTGGTTTTAATTGCTATCATGGCCACAAAAAGATGACTCACAATGATACCTGGATTCAAATGGAAGAAGTATGCCACATGTTGAATTTATTAAATCATGGTATTCATTTTTCAATTCCATCTATTACTTATGCAAAGGTTTGGTTGAAGTTCAGGTTGTAAATTTCCATCTTCCTTGGTACCAATGTTTATTTTTTCCCTAGCAAACTAATCAGAAGGTATTCTATTTTCATTTTTTTAATGAGTCCAAAAATCATCAATTTTTTTTGTTTGGAAGATTTTTTAAACAGATCATAAAGTTCTATTTTCAAGTGTTTTAAGTGTGCATATATGTAAATTTTTATGACACTCGTACATTGTTTTGTGCAACCCACAGAAGAGCCCCAGATCACAGAGCCCACCTTTTGAGAAATATCTGAAGCAGCCACAAGAAACCTTGTTGTAAGGATGCTAAGGGACTGGGAAGGGGAAGAATTTAACCTCTGAAGCTACTGCTTCAGGTGCCTATGGGTCAAGAGGAGGTTATAACTGCCCAGAGAGGCCAAAGATGGGAGCAGCCCTGGGAGTCCAGCAACAAAAGAGATGGAGTGAGGGAAGGCTGAACTATAATGGGAGAAAATGATGATGTGATTATGCTGGAGACAAGTTCACAACTAAATCACAGAGGAAAATGGGATGCGATCTACCAATTTGGGGAAAACAAAGTGGGGAAACCGCACTGAGGAGATCATTGGTCTAGAGGATAAATCCTTAATCCTGGTATGTAAGACTTTCCACAATATCTCCCACATGCCCTTCTAGACATATTTTACACTATTCCCTTTTACAAACTCTATATTTCAGCTAAGTTAGACCACTAACTATCCCCTAAACTCAATACACCATCTTCCTTCTCTGTGTGTGGGAGCAAATCAATTCCTATGGCTGGAATGCATTTCTTTATCATCTCCACCTCTCAGAATTCCTGTCTAAACAAAATTGAATTTAGGTTCCACCTTGTCCATGAAATCTCCCCACAGCCACTAAGTCATCAGTGCTCACTCCTTCCTTAATGTTCTTTGTAGGTGGGGATGTGTTGATAAATGTTTTACAACAGGCTTGGGGTAGGGGGGGAGGATTGGAGGATATTATGCTGGACACACTTTTTAAATACATCATTTATATTTTCGACATCACTTTCTTAAGTCTAGATAATGAACAAAATAATAAATCAAGTCCCGATTTGCATTGTTCAGCAATTTCTGAGGTGGAAACATTCACAAGGAAAATTTAACAATTGGATCTCCTGAGCCAGTGTGAGTTCACTTAAGCACGGCCTGGCTTGTATTGCACTTGGTATATGAAGTGGTCTAGCTTAGTGGATAAAGGGTGGCCTCTGCTGGAGTCAGGAGGATCTGAATGCAAATTCTCCCTCTGTCACACTCTGGCTTTGTAGTTTTGGGCAAGTTATTTAACTTCACAGATCTCAGATACCCGTCTAAGACTTTAAATTGCAGGTTTGTTGCTGATCTATATTGGTAAAAAAAAAAAAAAAGTTATGTTCTCATGGACCTATACATCAAAAAAACCTCAGCTTCAGACCAAAGAAAAAACTAATAGAGAATAGACTGAATCCCCAAGTAGAACATGAGCTGCAGGACACAAGAACTAATTCATTTTGTCTTTGTAACCCAAGTGCCTAGAACAGAAGTTCTGAAGTGAAATTTTTAGTAATTTAAATTAAATTTCTACAGGACTTTATGCTAATATATACACGTATTGAGGTGTGTGTGTGTTTGTGTACAACCATGATTACCCATATTTTGCCAAAGGAGAAACTGAGGTTAGGAGAGGTTAGAAGACTCACTAGTAAGTACTAAAAGAGAGAACTGATGGTTGAGGCCAGGTCTGCTCACTCCAATCTCATGGCTCTTTCTAAGACAGCACGTTGCCTTTCCATTCTTAAGTCAAGAGGAGCATTGTTGATAACACAAGCGAGGCAGATACTGACAAATACCTTTTCGGACATCTTCAATAAGTGAAATAAAATAGAAAGAGTTGAAACAAAAATAATAGAGCCAATAAGATACTCTGATAAGATCTGATAGTTACTCTCATGTAATTTTTAAATTAGATGGTCATTGAAAATATGCCTTAAATTTCACTGGCTTCAGAGAGGTCATGGCCTAGCAAGCTGACTTGAGCTAGACATCCTGGTCTCGGAGTCAGGATATTTAGGTTCTAGTCCTGACTCTGGTGCTAACTTGTATGACCTTAAGCAAGTCAATTTCCTCTCTCTGAACCTTAAATTCCTTGTCTGTATGTAGCTTGGGCCTCTCTCTCTCTCTCCCTCCCTCCCTCCCTCCCTGGGGCTGGCCCACTCACCCTACCTCCACCCATGCGAAAATCAGAAAGGTGACCACATGACTACTACTCAACAGGGCCCTGGGGGTGACCCCAGAAGGAGTGGACAGGGGGAAATGCATTCCTAATAATGAAGCTGTGTAGAGCTCTTTTCACATACAACTGCCCTTGGCAGGGTACTAACAACATATTAAGTTTTTTTCGATAACAAGTAGTTCCCTTAAGCTGGAAACCTGAAGAGCTCCTCAGATATGTCCTGGGCTCCAGATGAATTTCTCTCTCTCAAGCTGTAGGTAGCAATAGGACCCTGTGCAATTTCTTTAGCCAGTTTTACCAATAACAGTGGATTCTGTTTTCTCCAATCAGCTCTCAAGCAAAGCCTCTCCTCCAATCAGCACATCACAAAAAAGAAAACCAGATGGGAAGTCTATCTTTTACCCTCTGTTTCTCCTTCTTAGTCCATAAAGGGGAAGAAAAAAGGCAGATCTCTATTTTTCTCCTCGCTCAGGCTTTAGGAGGCACGAAAAATTCAGATCAAATAACAACTTGTAACTACTGTTTCAGTCCCCTGAATGATGATACTGAGGGGAGTCTTAGGACCATAGAACATCAAATATCAGAGCCGGAAAGGATCCTGGAATCATAGAGCTATGCAAAAGCATAATTGGGCAGCGGCATCATTCATTTTTCACTTTCTTTCTGTTGTCCCAAGGCTCCCAATACTCACATCTATGATTCTATTGCTATCCCCAAACAACACTGTAATGAACTTGAAGAACTTCTGTAGAGTTTCCTGCATAATGTTTTCCCCAAGGATAGATGAAAAACAAATGGTTACAGATAAGGCCTCATGTAAGATCTGGAAAATTGTCCTAAAAGTGAGATTTATTTGAGGTTGGGTTCAGTTCATTGACTCTTAGGAGACAAGATATTAGAGTTGGAGGGTGCTGTCTATTCTTAGACTGGGATGTTAGAGCTGGACAACTTAGAGATCTTCTAGTCCAAGAGTCCTTAAGTTGGGCGTAATAGAATCCCCCAAAGGAGAGAAGGAAGGAAGGAAGGAAGGAACAAAGAAAGGAAGGAAGGAAGGAAGAAAAGAAGGGAGGGAGGGAGGGAGGAAGGAAGAAAGGAAGGGAGGAAGGAAGGACGGGAGGAAAGGAGGGAAGGAGGAAGAAGGAAGGAGTGGAGGAAGGAAAGAAGGAAGGAAGGAAAGAAGGAAGGAACAAAGGAAGGGAGGAAGGAAGGAAGGAAGGGAGGGAGGGAGGAAGGAAGGAAGGAAAGAAGGAAGGAACAAAGAAAGGAAGGAAGGGAGGGAGGAAGGAAGGAAAGAAGGAAGGAACAAAGAAAGGAAGGAAGGGAGGGAGGGAGGAAGGAAGGGAGGAAGGAAGGAAGGAAAGAAGGAAGGAACAAAGAAAGGAAGGAAGGGAGGGAGGGAGGAAGGAAGGAAGGAAGGAAGGAAGGAAGGAAGGAAATCTCTTAAGTGCCTACTGTGAGCCAGGCACTGTGTTAAAAGCCTTACAAATATTATCTCTTTTGATCATCCTAATAAAACTGGGATGTAGGTGCTATTATTATCCCCATTTTAGAGTTGAAGAACTGAGGCAGACAGACGTTAATTGGCTCATCCAGAGACACAAAGTAGTGTCAGAGGCTGGATTTGAATTCAGGTCTTCCTAGCTTTAGGCCCAACACTGTACGTTGTACTACCTAGCTGCCTAAGGAATATACATGGGTCTTAGGGAATACGTGAACTTGGAGGGGGGTAAATTCCATCTTTATTTTCACTAACATTTGCTTTCCTTTGTAACCCTATGTCTTTTATTTTATGCATTTGAAAACATTATTCTGAGAAAGGGTCCATAGGTTTCACCAGACTGACACGTGTATGGGCGCACACACACACACACACACACACACACACACACACACAGTTAAGAAAATCCTTGCTTGAGTTCAGTCCCTTCGTTTTGCAGTTAAAGAAGCCAAGTCCTAGGGAATTATGGTTTTCTCACAGTCACATTGACAGTAAGTGGCAAGGCCAGATCCTCCAAAACTCAGTTCTCCTAATCGCAAATGCAATTCATCAACACCACCTCTTATAGGGAGGTAACCTTATCCCAGCCCCAAAGATGAGGAGACTGAGGCTTCGTGTAAAAGTCAGAGATGACACCCAGGTCAGAGAACAGGACAGAGCAGAAGTACCAATCCATCGGCATACTTTCCCCAGAGCCAGTTCTAAAGCATCTGGGTTTTTCCAATATTAAAGAGCTTCTATGGTTGTCTTCATTGTTCCCATTATGTATTTATATATGTTGCTATTATGTGTAAAAGGCCAGAATTGGAAAGAAGGCAAACAGACGATCTCGATTCCGTGTGATATTTTCCAGTAGTGCCATTGAAACACCATTCATTCTATCCTGGCTGCATTGATCGGTAGTTTCATTTTCTAATTGCAAATAAAACCTCTCACTGCAGCTGAAACAGTACTCTTTTGGATGGAACTTCACAGTTTTATTTTAGCTTCATGGCTTAAAGATGCTCGGTTACCATCATTCTTAAATGGTAATTCCACTTTTCCAATTAGATTACAGGAATGCACCAAATAAATGGACCTTTATCCCCCGAGCCATAATATCAACCTAACTACTGAGACTAGGGCAATGAATAGCCCAGAAAGCCTTTCCTACTGTTTTTGTCCTGGTTCAAAAACCCTGCTCCCTAAGTCCCTTATAAATGAGCACACTCCCGAGATGGAGCTTAATATCGGAAAGTTGACTAAAGTAATTTGAGCTCGTTCTGAGGAGTAATAACATACATGGTAATAAAGTTAAGCAATAGACCCTTTCAGATAAAAGAAGAAACAGGAAAGTTAGCAGGGTTGGGTTTCCTGAGGGATCTGGCCAAGATAATATTTCTCACTTTCTATTTCAGAAATGTAGCTATTTTCCAGGGTAAAGGAGTTGGTCTTTTCACAAACCTAATCACAGAAAAGACTCCAGATAACGAGGTGTTAAATTAACTGTAAAAATGTGGCCACACCGAATGATCCCTTTATGAGGTAAGAATGAGCCCCTTGAGTGAATCAGAAAGGAAGCAATGCCATAATATAAAGAATAACAGGCCACACCTCTCAGTGACCTTTAAAAGTCAGTTCAGTGAGTCCAGGAGACAGATTCAAAGAATTCCACTTCTGATAGGACTAGCAGAAGATACATGAAATTGGGGGAGGGGGTGATGAAACTGTAAGAAATCCTATGGATCTGGGGGAGCAAAAATCAAGGCAGAGACAACCATCATCAAAGAGGCGCAAAGGTCTCTAGAAGCAAAGCTGCCTGTGTTAATCTAGTATGAGGTATGTCTAGAGAGAAGCTGTGTTGCTGAAATATCTCCCAAACTACACATGCCAAAGTGATAATCTAGAATTTTCTTTCTCCCCTTAAACTCCTTCATGGGAGCCTAAAGCCTTTTTTTCTGGCTACGGGAAATGTCTGCTTATGTTTCTTTGTTTTAAATCTTTGCTTTGTCTTCATAAACAGTGTTGCCCATTGTATTTGCTAGTAGGGGTGTATTTATAGGGAATACAGTTTGGAGAAGCATTTAAGATAGAAACATCCCCAGAGAAGAGATAGAGACGGAAGGAACATTAAAGTGTCTTACCACAAGTGTGGTACCTGGCTGGGGGCTCAGAGCTAGTAAAATGCTTAAAAAGAATTACAGATCTTCTCACGCCATTTTCAAGGATAGAGAAGGAGTGTTTATATTGGGAACCCCATCTGGATAATGAAATGCTAGAAGGAGGAGGGAAAAATAGGAAGGGTTGAACAACACTAATCACTACCCCACCTAACCATTACTATATTATACTAGCACCAACAAGTACCAGTATACCCCACATACTTTCAGTGGAACATTGACTTAAAGGTAGAGGTAACCTTAGAGGTCATCTCATCTAATTCCCCTCCTTGGTTTTACAAATGAGGAAACTGAGTATCAGAAAGTTTAAGTGACTTATCTGAGAATACACAACTGGTAGTTAGCAAAGATGTAATTCAAATCCACTTATTCAGGCTCCAGAATAAGAGTTCTGTCCATTGCACCATGGGAATAAGTAAATGTTAGCAGGCACAGTTAATTCCACAATAACGACATCATGAATGTTATGAAGTGGGTAATCAGGTGTAGGTGTTGTTGTTAAAGACTGTGCTAGTGCCCTTGCTGTAGAATAAGTAGGTGACATAGACAATACAAAGCTGTCTTAGGAGGAGAATTTGTATGGGGTAAATTTCATCTCAGTCTTGGTGATGACTTTCCCTCTTATCATCTTCTCTCTAACTTTTCCAGCTTTGGACTGTAGTTAAAGCTTTTTCTTAATCTCTTGAGTAGCCATTAGAATTGGCCACCCTCTGAACTCTGGATTCCTACCCACACACCCTGTTTGCTTTCTTAAATCACAACTTGGATCATACTCCCTTTTCTGAGAAGTATTCCTTCCCTTGGAGCCTATTAATTGCCTCCCATCACCAAAACACATCAAACCCCACCCCCATTCCCATGGAATTTCACAGCTTCATAGTGAGATTGTAAACTCCTTTAAGTTGCCTTCCTTAGAAAAGCAGATCAAAGAACCTATGCTAGCAGTCCTCCTGTGTGCTGGTGTTATTGGCCTTAGACCTCCACAGCAGCTGCTAGTAACAGTGTTGTTACAGGCCATTTACAATAGAATCAGGGGCTGCAGCGCTGGCTTCCAGACCTCTGAGCCCACAGACAATAAGGGGGTCAGTCAACTGGTCAGATGGAAAATACAGAGGACTCTTTGCTAGCACAGGGTGCAGCATTCTGTTGCATTACCCATACACAGATCCAGGTTGCAGTCCTGGGTCACAGTTCCAAGGTGATGAGGATGACTAGCACACCAGAGCTTGTGGCCACAGGGAAACAAGGATCCTGGTTATAACTCCAGGGTGAAAAAGAGTGCTTGTGGGAACTCACAGATGAGAAAACAGGCCAAGAAGATAATAAACACACCTCTCCTTAGATCATGGGAAGAACTGAAAACTTACAAACCCCTAAAACTAACTCTGAAAACAGCTGCGCAAAAAAACTTAAAGCTTAGGACAGTGCCCCCTCCAACTTGAAAGCAGAGCCTAATTTCAACATCAAAAGTTAAAAGTCATGAAATAGACTGGGAAAATTAGCAAACGACAACAACAAAAAGAACCTGACCATAGAAAGTTATTATTGTGACAAGGAACATCAAAAGACAAACTCAGAAGAAGACAGAAACTGCAACATCCAAAACCTCAAAGAAAAATATGAATTGATCTCAGGTCATGGAAGACTTTGAAAAGGATTTTAAAATCAAATAAGAGAGGTAGAGGAAAAATTAGGGAAAGAAATTAGAGTGATGGAAGAAAATCATGAAAAAAGGGTCAATAGCTTGGTAACAGAGGCGCAAAAATCCACCGGAGAGAACACCTTAAAAAGCAGAATTGGCCAAAAGGAAAAGGAGATACAAAATTCACTGGAGAAAATAATTCCTTTAAAAGTAGAATTGGGCAAGTGGAAGCTAATGGCTTTATGAGACATCAAGAAATAAAATAAAATCAAAAGAATGAAAAATAGAAGAAAATGTGAAATATCTCATTGGAAACACAACTGACCTGGAAAATAGACTGAAGAGGGATAATTTAAGAATTACTGAACTACTTGAAAGCCATGATTAAAAAAAGAGCCTAGACATCATCTTTCAAGAAATTATAAAGGAAAACTGCCCTGCTATCTTAGAAAGAAAGCATAAAATAGAAATTGAAAGAAGCCACCCATCACTTCCTGAAAGACATACCAAAGTGAAAATTCCCAGCAATATTAAAGCCAAATTCCAGAGCTTCCAGGTCAAGGAGAAAATGTTGCAAGCAGCCATAAGGAAACAATTCAAATATGAAGCCACAGTCAGGATAACACAAGATTTAGCAGCTTCTATGTTAAAGGATCAGAGGGCTTGGAATATGATATTCTGGAGGGCAAAGGAACTAGGATTATAACCAAGAATCACCTTCCCAGAAAAACTGAATATAATCCTTCTGGGGAAAATGTATGCTTAATGAAATAGAAGACTTTCAATTATTCCTGGTGAAAAGACTAGAGCTGAATACAATTTTTGACTTTCAAATACAAGACTCAAGAGAAGTGTAAAAAGGTAAAAATGAAAGAGAAATCATAAGGGATTCAACAAAGTTTACATTCCTACATGAGAAGATGAAACTTGTAACTCCTAAGAACTTTCTTATTGTTAAGGCCTGTCTATGTATACATAGACAGAGGGCACAGGTGTGAGTTGAATATGATGGCATATCTTTAGAAAAGAGAATTAAGTGGGGGGGGAAGGAATTCACTAGAAGAAGGGAAAGGGGAGAGGTAGAATGGGGCAAATTGTCTCACAGAAAAGAGATGCGAAAGAGCTTTTACAGGGAAGGGAAAGATGGGGGAAGTGGGGTGAGCACTTGAAACGTACTCTTGTCATAACTGGCTCAGAGAGGGAATAATGTAGACCCTCAGTTGGGCATAGAAATCTATCTTACCCTATAGGAAATTAGGAGGGGAAGGGGCTAAGAGAAGGAGGTGGGGCTGATAGAAGGGAGGATGGATGGGGGGAAAGGTAGTCAGTAGCAAAACACTTTTGAGGATGAACAGGGTTAAAAGAGAAAGAGTAGGATAAACAGGGAAATAGGATAGAGAGAAATACACAGCAATTGTAACTGTGAAAATTTTTATAGCAAGTTTTTTCTAAGAAAGGCCTCATGTCTCAAATATATTGAGAACTGAATCAAATTTATAAAAATTAGGGCCATTCCCCAGTTGATAAGTGATCAAAGGATATGAACAGGCAGTTTTCAGATAAAGTAATCAAAGCTATCTACAGTCATATAAAAAATGCTCTAAATCACTGTTGATTAGAAAAGTGCAAATTAGATCAACTTTGAGGTACCATCCCACACCAATCAGATGGACTAATATGACAGAAAAGGAAAATGCCAAATGTTTTTGAGGAAGTGGGAAAATTAAAACAATAATGTACTATTGGTGGAGTTGCAAACTAATTCAACCATTCTGGAGAGCAATTTGGAACTATGCTCAAAGGGCTGTAAAATCACATATACGCTTTGACCCAGTAATACCATGACTAAGTCTGTATCCCAAAGAAATAAAAAACAAAAAGGAAAAGTACCTATGCATACAAAAATATTTATAGCAGGTCTTTTTGAGGTGGCAAAGAATTGGAAATTGAGGGGATGCCCATCAATTGCAAAATGGTTGAACAAATTGTTGTATATGATTGTTATGGAATATTATTATGCTATAAGAAATGATGAGCAGGATGCTCTCATAAGAACCTGGAAAGACTTACTTGAACTGATGCAAAGTGAAAAGGGCAGAACCAGGGGAACATCACACACAGTAATAGTAATATTGTATAATGATCAACTGTGAATGGTTTAGCTATTCTCAGCAATACAATGATCCAAGATAATTCTGAAGGACTTATGATGAAAATGCTATCTGCCTCCAGAGAAGGAACTGATGGTCTAAATGCAAATTAAAGAATACTTTTTAATATTTTCTTTATTTTTCTTAGGTTTTTGTTTTTATTCTGTTTTCTTTCCCAACATGACTAATATAGAAATATGTTTTGCATGACTGCACATGTATAATCTATATCAAATTGCTTACCTTCTCAGTGTGGGGGGTGAAGGATGAGGCAGGAAGGAAGAGCATTTGGAACTCAAGTTTTAAAAACAAATATTAAAAACTAATTTAGATATAATTGGGGAAAACATTAAATAAATATATTAAAACAAATGGTTTAGTATATTTTTTTTAAAAAGATCTCAAATATATCTTCAATATAGTGATGAATATAGGACTAAGCAATTTCATACCTTAACAAAGAACTAATGTAAGTAGCTAAAATTTGGTTAAGGACATACAAGAAGGGGTCAAGAGGGCTTCACTAGGCTTCTTCTCTGCACACCTTTTACACACTTGTTAAGATTTGCTACTAGTCCTCCACTAGAAAGGAATCTAAGCCTCTAACACAGTTGCTTAACTGCTGTGTGAGAATTGGAGATGGCCAAGGTGGAGGGGGAGGGCCTGCCACACCTGTTGTGGTGCTGGGAGAATTAAGCATTTTGTTAAGGTGTAATCAAATACCTAACAAAAAAGGCAGCTAAAAAGGACTTTTATTCTTTACCTAATTTGCATGAAGAGAAGAATGACGAAATATACATATGAAGGAATCTCTGATAGAAACAATATGACAGAGGCCAAGCTACAGATTTTTACCATAGCTGGCCTAATAGGCAGATCCTCTTCAGCAGTAAAATTTGAGAAATTCGAATATCTCTCAGCTGGGTAAATTGTTAACAGTAACCAATGTCACCTGTAGAAAACAGCATCATTAGCTCAGGAGGAAGCTCTGTTGGAGGTAGGCACCTACTAATAGTGTTTTGTCTGTATTTACACACATTTGGGTTTGTAGTGTGCTGTTACCAAATCTGATAAGTAGACAAAAGACTTTAAAGATTAATGGGCCTGCTCTCGAAGCTTGGTAGAGTGGAGAGCCAGAACTGGAGTCAGGAGATCAAAGTTCAAATCCCAATTATTATCTCATCATCCTGGTGTGACCAAGCACAAGTCATTTACCTCTTCTGAGCCTCAATCTCCCTGTCTGTTAAAAAAAAAGGGAAAGAAAGAACAAGAAAGAAAAGCATTAAGGCCTACCTCACAGGATTATCGGGAGAAAATTGCCTTACAAGCCTTTAAATACTATAGAAATGTGAGGTATTATTAAAATTTCCTCGCCGTGCCATCATCATGATAGTCTCCAGGTTTGGGCTGGGGCTATTCCCTGAACATCACCATGCCTCCGATCTACCTCGCTATCTCTCAAGGCCCAACTTTAGCTTTGCCCCCTCTTTGCTCTCCTATTATATTGTCCCTGCTGATAGCTGCTCTGCAGTTCTATAACCATTGGAGGACTGAGCCATACAAGCTGGTTGGTAATGCATTATGCTATCTTAACAACCGATGGCTGTTGAAAGGCCACTAGGAGTGTGGTGCTCTAGAATGTTATGGAAGCTCAAACCCAAAAACTCCAGATAGCTTTAAACAAACTCCATTTTTACAAGAAGACATGTTTCTTGAAAAAGTGGTGGTTGAGTTATTTAAGACTCTTCGTGACCCCATTTAGGGTTTTCTTGGCAAAGATATTAGAGTGATTTGCCATTTCCTTCTCCAGAGCATTTTACAGGTGAGGAAACTAAGGCAAGCACGGTTAAGTGATTTACCCATGGTCACAGCTAGTAAGTATTTGAGGCTAGATTTGAACCCATGAGTCTTCCTGATTCCAAACCCAGTGCTCTATCCACCACACCACCTAGCTATGCCAGGAGGCTCCTGATGAAAAATTGTTAGCCACCACTACAGACAGACCTGATGAACTCTGTGCACAAACCGAAGTATTCTTTCCTTGCTTTCCTTATTTCTTTTGCTTTTTGCAATATGGCTAATATGGAAATATGTTTTACATGATTTCACATGTATAATTGGTATATTGTTTACCTTCTCTGTAGGTGTGGGGGGAGGGAGGGAGAAAATCTGGAACTCAAAATTTAAAAAGAAAATATTGAACATAAATAAATTAAAAATTAAAAAAAAATTCGAGGCTGCCCAGTTAGGAAGTTCACTAGTTTTTGTACTAATAAGCCTGAAGAAGAAAAGCCAGACATGGCCACTGTCCTTAAGTATCGAAGTATGTGAAGGGTTAGCCTTATTATAGCTTTCCGATTCACTTAATGTGGTCTTCTCCTATTAGAATGTAGGTTTCTTGAGAATAGAGATGTTCTTTTTGGTTTTCCTTGTATTCCTAGTGTTGAGTGCAATGCCTGGCACGGAGTAATTAAGCACTTAATAAATGTTTGTTGCCTGCCAGACTGACCACAGACAGGTAGAAGTTGAGGAGAGGTTGATTTTTAACTCAGTATTACTAAGGAAGAATGTCCCAATAATTTCAGCTACCCCAAAATAGTGATTTTTCTCGGGAAGCCAAGTACTCTAACCATCACTAGAAGTCTTCTAGGAAGGGCAGCTAGGTGGCGCAGTGAGTAGTGCGCCAGCCCTGGAGTCAGGAGGACCTGAGTTCAAACCCAGCCTCAGACACTTGACACATGTACTAGCTGTGTGACCTAGGGCAAGTCACTTAACCCCAATTGCCCTATCTTTCCCCCTCCAAAAAAAAAATGGCAAAATTAAAAAAGAAGTCTTCTAGGAAAACTACAGTGGTCACTTATCGAAGGTGTCATAGAGAGAGTGTCATGCTTTAAGCATTTGCTGATCTATGTGACCTCTCTACTAATTTGGATTCTTTGATCAGGGTTGGGGAGAGGGAGTAAAAGGATAGTATTCAAAGAGGAGGTAGGTTTCAACCTGGTCTTCAAAAGAAGGATAAGATTTTAATAGGGAGGAAAGTGGAGAGTGTATGGAGATGAGCATAGTATAGTGAAAAGAGAACCAAATTATAGGCAAAAGGGCCATATGTGTGTTGTAGGCCTGGTTCCATAACAGTAACTTTCTGTATGAACTTTCACAAGTCACATTTCCTGTCCTAGGTTCAGTTTGCTAATTTGAAAAAAAGATAATTAGACTCAATTATCTCCATGGTCCCTTCTATCTCTAAAATGTCATGTTAGTGTCAGGAGTACAAGATGGTAGGTTCAGAGCTAGGAGGGACCTGAGACAGCATGTAGCCCAACCCCCTCATTTTACAGACGAGGAAACTGAATAATTTGTCTAAAACCACACAGTCGGGAGCAGAGCCAAAATTCTGTCTCAGATCCTTGGCTAGGTAAAGCACCACCACTATTACCACCTCAACCACTATCTCCCCTCAAATCCCAATGAAGATAACCCAAGACCCTGAACTCAAGAGCCCTGGGAAGAGCAGTTTCCCACAGACCGTCAGTCTTGCCTCCAGCACAGTCCCCATAGCCATCATCCAAGAAATTGATTCCTGTAGTGAAGGGGCCAGATGCCATACCAATTGCTAACCAACCTCCACCCATCGTATGGGCAAGCTAGCCTAGTTGAAGTATCAAAGACACCCTAAAAGGGAGACTTGAGGTGATACATTTAAGTAAAATCTAACCCCTACCATCTTGTTCATCACCTCCCATATGACCTTTATGGAAATAGTCCATGTCTCTGAACCCAAAGCCTTGAAAATATAGGACCACATAGTCCTAACAGTCCTGCTTTTATCCTGTTCCCTAAAGCCGCCATTGATAAGAGCAATCCCTGTGGAGAAGGGGCCCACCTTCCTCATCACCGTCAACACCAAATGCTGCCCAACTACGGCTAAGGAGGAGGTGAACCCAAAAGTCCCAGGAGTGGCAATTCCCCCACTCTTCTTTGTGGAAGGGAGAAGGCAGGGCAATTGGAGTTAAGTGACTTGCTCAAGGTCACACAGCTAGTAAGTGTGTCAAATGTCTGAGGCCAGATTTGAACTCAGGCCCTCCTGACCCCAGGGCCGGTGCTCTACTCACTGAATCACCTAGCCGCCCCAGTGCCCCCACTCTGATACCAACAATTCTGCTTCCAGGCCAATCCTGAAAGCCGTCACCCTGGGAAGCAAGCCCTGTGGAGACGTAGCCTGACAACCACTTCCGCAGGTGCTTCAGCAACAGCTACTAAGGTCCTTCGTAGAAAAGAAATTTCTCCCCATTGAAGTCCTTAGCACTATTAACTGGTTCATCATTAGAAAAAGATATGATTTTCTCAATAGAAATAACATTTAAGAAGCTACATTACCGTTTGTTTTGCCAAGGTATCCTGAGGACAATTTCCATCTGATTTGCTGCTGAAACCTCCTATTTATGCCATTACAATGTCCATTAGAAAGTGAGCTCCTTAAAAGCAGACAGTGTCCTGCTTTTGTATTTATATCCCCAGCACTTAGCACAGTGTTTTGTATATAAGAAGTATTAAACAAATGTTTTTCATTAATTCATGCTCTCAATCTAGTACTTTTGTTAGCACACCACAATTAACTCAAAACTACTTTGGCTTGACCTGAGGAGGAGGGGTGGCAGTAAAATGGAGCAGTGAGAAATAAGGCTGGAAAGGAAGGTTGGGACCAGATTGCAGAGGACCTTGAATTCCAGGCTAAGGAGTTTGGATGCCATCCTGTAGGCAATGGGAGGCTGCTGAAGGTTTTTAGGCAGGGACTGTTTCTAACATAACACTGGCATCAAAAGGGGAGAGTTGAAGCCAAGGTTAAAGTTGGATGAGAAAAGGGACAGATCTCAATGGGATTCTAAGTATCTATGGGAAAAAGACAAGTTCAGGTTGGAAAAGGATAAAAAATATCAGTTCGTGTTCCAAATATTGACTATAAATGATAGCTACTATCCATCTCTTAAGTTTATAGAAGTTTTAAGTGCCGGGAGTGCTGTCAAGTAAGAGGAATTAGATTTGTTCCATGTGGTCTCAGAGAACAGAGCTAGGGCTTGGGGGTAGAAGGTACAGGGAAGCAGAGAAGATAATAAAAGAATGTGCCCACTGTCAGATTCACTCTATTCTTTTGATTCCAGTGTTAATGTTAGAAACAGTCCCTGCCTGAAAACCTTCAGCAGCCTCCTGTTGGCTACAGGTTGGCATCCAAACTCCTTAACCTGGAACTCGAGGTCCTCAGCAATCTGGTACAAATACAAAAGGGAAATCAGCTGCTTTGGAAGGTGGCAAGTTCATGGAAGATGTTCAGTTATGTGACAAATGACCACTTGTAAGGAATGCCATAGAAAGTATTCATTGTCTCAACAGATTTTTGGATAGTTAACCTAAGAAGCTCTCATCTCTGTCTGTAAGAGTTCGTAATTCTATTATACTGACTTGAGTACTATAATGATAGTATCCAAGATGAGGATAAAGAAACAGATGAGGAAACTGAAGCAAACAGGGGTTAAGTGACTTGCCGAGGGGCGCACACCGTTAGTGTCAGGCTAATTTTAACTGAGGTCTTCCAGACTCCAGGCTCAGTGTTCTGTCCATTGCAACATCTAGAAACATAGAGAGTACTGTGGATGATCTTAGTTCCTTGCTGTTTGATCTTAAGAACAGTGGAAGTGTCACAAAGAGTTTTCCGAAGCATTAGGGCTGCCTTCTTCCCCCTCCCCTTATAGACTTCTCAAATATTACAGCAGGAAAGGACCACGGAGCCATAAAATGAATGATGGAACTAAAATGGGTCTTGTTGTTCAGTCATTTTCAGCTGTGTCTGACTCTTTGTGATCCCGTTTGGGGTTTTCTCAGCAAAGATACTGGAGTGGTTTGCATTTCCTTCTCCAGCCCATTTTCTAGATGAGAAACTGAGGAAGAAGGGTTTGAGGTACCCAGGGTCACACAGCTAGTAAATGCCTCTGACTGGAATCAAACTCAGGAAGAGGAGTCTTCTTGACTTCTGGCCTGGCACTCTTTCTGCTACACCACATAGCTGACCAAAATGCCTCTTAGAATTATTTCAAGGAGATTAGATCTGGAAGAGGCCCTATAATCTTAGAACCCATAAATGTGAAAGCTAGGAAAGGATATTAAGGAATATCTAGCCAAATCCCTTCATTTTACAGGTGAAGAAACTGAGGTCCACCAAGGAGAAGTGGAATGCCTAAGTCTGCATAAATAGTCCTTTCTTGCCTTCCTTCCTTCCCTCTAGTCACCTTCCTTCCTTATTTCTTTCTCTCTTCCTTTTTGTCCTTTCTTCCTTCTTTCCTTAATTTCTTCCTTTTTTCTTCCTTCCTTCTTTCCTTCCTTCATTTCTGTCTTCTTTTTTCCTTCTTCCTTCTTTCATTTCTTCTTTCTTGCTTTTCTTCCTTCCTTCACTTTTTCCCTACCTTCCTTACTTTTTTCCTTCCTTCTTCCTCTTTTCTTTCTTTTTTCCTTCCTCCTTCTTTTTTCTTTTTTCTTCCTTCCTTCCTTCCCACAGGAAGAAGAATATAAAGCCTAGTTTCCCAATTCCAAACGGAGAACCCTTTCCCATTCACCATACTGACTTCCAGTCCTATCTTTCTGCCATAACATCTTCACCTTCTCCTCCCCTCTCCTGCCCTCTCTTCCCACATACTCCTCCCCTCAGGCACCAATGGATGAATGAAGTCTTCAATTCTTGAGCACGATTGACTTTCTAAACACAGAAACATATCTCACTTGTAACTTCCCCAGTTAAAAGCAAAATCCTTCCTACCACAGAATAATAGAAAGTCTATCTCAAGGTCACAAGGAAACCTTGCCTTGGCAAATACAAAAATCAGGACAGAATCTGGGAAACTTCCAGAGTGCACCCACATGTCTTTTCAACAAATCAACCAGCATAAACTGGAAAATGTAGAACAAAGAACATGTGATAGAATGGCCACTATACGCTCCTGTCTATTCTGCTCATATCGTTTAGGGTGGGGTAGCATAGAGGGACAGGAAGGAGGGAGAGATAGCATGCAAAAATGAAGTTAGAACACCTGGATTTGGGTCCTAGGTTCAAGTCCCAACTCTGACACTCACTATATGAAACTGGACAAGTCACGTATTCTCTTTGAGACTCAGTTTCCTCATCTATAAGATGATAATTATACTTGCATTACCTACTTCACAAGGCTGCTGCGAGGAAAGGATATGTAAACATGTGTAATTATGACCTGTTGTTGTCTCTGTCATGTAGTAAGATTGAAGGATACCGGATGGACAGCTTGTGTGCTCCACTGACATCCAAGCAATATCAAGAAATCTAAAAGAAACCCCCTTTCTCCGTCCCCCCGCCTCTCATTTCAGCACGTTGTGTAGACTCTCTATGGAAGCTTTATTTGAGATAATGGGCAAGAGTCATGTTACATAATAAGAAAGCATAGATGAGCTTCAATCTCTACTGTTAGAGGACGGAGCCATGCCAATATGTTATTGAACATAGATTCAATGAATTAAAAGTATATTTGGAAAATCCAGTTCAATTAAATTAAAGAAACATTTATTAAGCTCCTACTATAGGAGATTAAATGATTGAAAAAACTTCTTAAGAATTTGTCAGTAATCCTTGAGGAGTTCTTTCAGTACCTTGGTATGTAATTCCTCTGGATCTGGTGAGATAAAATCAGCAAGGAATACTAGCTGATTTCTCACTAAGTTACTAAAATTTTAGGTTTTAACTCTCTATTTAATGTTTTTAATCTGTTATTTTCAATTCAGAGATCACCTTCCTTTGCAGAGAAAATTTCAGGAAATTAGTGGGTTCTGCCTTTTGCCAACTTCCCATCCACCCTGAAGAGTTATCCCATTCATTTTTTGGTCTTCTTTTCCTCTTGCAGCCATCTGTTGTCCTTAGTATTCTTTGTCTGCCTTGGCTCATTTTGGGGCTCAGTGATCCTTATATTATTTTACAGGACCATAATTTTAAGTTGGTTGATCAGTTGCCAGTACATTGTCATCAGTGTCTTTAAATAACTTCTTTTCTTCCTTATCAGAAACATTTCTGTCTGTGACTTCGAAATTTCATCCTTAAGAACTTTCTTTCCCTCCTGGGCCAACTTCTGGTGAATATTAGACTATTAGATCCTACTCGTCTTTTCTCTAAATCCTTTGGAATCTGCATTCCCAGAATCTATAGTGCAAACATGCTTGTAGTTTTCTTTTCCTACTTTATCATGAACTCTATGATGAATTGGTCACTTCTCCCCAAGATACCTGTCCTTTCGATTCAAGCATTTGTCTATCACTTGTTAATCAGCATCAGGTCCAGTTTTCCTTGTGAATTTCTCCACAATTTGAGGGAGTGCCAACATATAGCAGGATACTTCATGTCCCCATCGTGCTTCTGTGCTAGAAATTGGTGGTCTGTTTTCAAATCTCCTCTTCTAAATTTTCCTTCCACTCAAGTGGCAAGAAAATATATTATCATAATAACATAACTTCTGTTTCACTTTCACAAATATCCACCAAAATATTTTTCTACCATGTTTTATCCCTTGGGTCCCTGGATTTCCTCACATGAGTACATCTTTTTTAGCATAGAATGCTATTTCGTAGCTCCTTTTATCTATTTTATCCCTTTTGAATAAAGTATGCTCTTCCAAAGCTGCATTCTAGTCATGAGCTCCCAACCCATGAAGTTTCAACGATATATATAAGACCAAATATTTCTCCTTTTATTAGGATCTCCAGTTGACTCTGTTTATTACCTATTCTTTGTGTACTTGTACGTCAACATCTAAGGCCATGGGTTTGGTTGATTGCTGGATATTTTGGAGACTGTCTCCTATAAATTATTTGTTTTCTCTTCTTCTCTTCATAGGAAACTATGTTGTAGCTGCTACTCTCTTTGACACTAAGCTAATCAAATCTAGTCTTCTTCTATTTTCCTTTTCAGGATATATACTGAATAAACACAAGCACATGTATGTATGTATGTATGTATCAGGTGCTTTCTCTCCTTGGTCAAGAGCCCATCAAAGACAAAAGCAATATTTAATACACTACTGCCCTCAAACAGCTCACATTCAACTGCGGTCAGGGATGAGGGTGGGATTCCTACAAATACAAAGATAACTATACTACAAGGTCATTTATCAAAAGAAAGAACACCATCACCTGCAGAGCTCAGGAGGATTTCACAAAAGACCTGACACCTAAACTGAGCCTTAAAGGAAAATAAAGATAATGACGGCCAAAGGTAGGGAGAGAGTGCTCCTGGTGGTGGCAAGGAGGGGCATGTGGTGGAAGAGGACAGAATTAGAGAATTTCATAAATGTTAATGCTGATGGGGAGAGTGTTGGGAAAAAAAATGTAAGTTCTTTGAGGCAAGGTCTGTTTTATTTGTGTCTCTGTATCCTTGGCACCTAGGACCTTACCTGATATATAGCAAGGACTTCTAATAAGAGCCTGTTGAATTGAAGAAAGTCTCTAAGTTCAGGCAGCCCTTGGCCAGAGGTAGGAAGTTTTCTTTTTTGCTCACTGGTGCTGACCCTCACCTTCCCTTGGTTAAAGGGTGAAGGAGGGTAGAGTGGAATTGGACTTAGGCAGATGCCAATGGCTACCACCAGGGTCCTGTGGTAAAGAAAGCTTCCAATCCAGGGTATACCAATGCATTTGAATCAGAATGCCTCTGCCCCACAGCCTCTAGCTCTGTATGACTGCTTCCAAGACCTCTACTTAAGGGGAGCCCAAGCCATCCATGCCTTCATTCCCCTCCAGGCTGAACTCAGGACTTTCTGTGCCATGCCCTTCTGATTTCATCTCCCCCTCTCTTCATCAGATTTTTTAGAAATATATATATATATATATATATATATATATATATATATATATATATATATATATATATATATATATATATGTTGTCTTCCCCCATTAGAATGTAAGTTCCTTGAGGGCAGGGGCCACCTTTCTTTCTGCTTTTATTTGTATTCCCAGCACTTAGCACAGTGCCTGGCACAAAGTAAGTGCTTAATAAATGCTTATTGACTGACTGACTGACAGAAGACCTGGGTTCTGGTCCTCAGCCTTTCACTTATTAGTTGCCATTTATTTACTTTAACTCTCTGAGACACCATTTGATTTTTTTATTTGCTTTTATCTATAAAGTTCCTGCTCACCAGGGGTTGAAGTCAGACAATCAATGTTATTAATTTTATTTTAAATTAATAATTTAATAATAATTAATATTTTATTTATTTTTATTAATTTCATTAAGCATCTACTATGTGCCAAGCACTGTACTAAGTGCTGGGAATATAAAAAAGAGGCAAATGACAACCCTGCCTTCAAGGAGCTCACAGTCTAATGGAGGAGACTACAAGGAAACAAATATGTACAAACTATATGTAGAATAAATAGGAAATAATTAAAAGAGGGAAGGCACTAGAACTAAACGGGGTTGGGAAAGGCTTCCTGCAGAAGGTGGGATTTTAGCTGGGTCTTGAAGGAAGCCAGGGGTTCAGTAGGCAGAGATGAAGAGGGAGAGTGTTACAGACATGGAGCTCAGCTAGAGAAAACTCCTGAAGTCAAGAGATGGAGTGCCTTGTTCATGGAGCAACAAGGAGGCCAGTGTCGCTGGATCAAAGAATATGAAGATGTGCTAGGGAACAAGGTGTGAAAAGAGAGGAAAGGAAGAGGCTATGTTATGAAGGCCTCTGAATGCCAAACAGAGCATTTTATATTTGATCCTGAAGGCGATAGGGAGACACTGAGATTTATTGAGAAGAGGAGGAGGAAGGATATGGTTGTAGCTGTGCTTCAGAAAAATCACTTCGGTGACTGGACAGAGAATGGATTGGAGTGGGGAGACACTTGAGACAGGCAGACCCAGGAGCAGGCTATTGCATTAATCCAGGCATTTAGGTGATAAGAGCCTGGACCAGAGTGGTGGCAGTGTCAGAGAAGGGGGCATATTCAAGAGATATTTCAGAGGTGAAATTGACAGATCCTGGCAACAGATTGAATTTGGGGGGTGAGAGACAGTGAGGAGTCCAGGAGTCCAAGATGACACCCAGGTTGTGAGCCTGGGATGATGGTGTTATAAGTATCAAAGTTGATAAAACACGCGAAGTATTTTGTAACCACAAAGAACTATCAAAGGTATTATTAATAAGGATAATAAAATACTTAATAGAATTAAGAAGATCTGACTCCACAGGCTGTTCACTGTACTTTTTGGATTCCTGGTGCCTACAATATATTTACAATTTTTAAAAACTGAGATAGTACTATATGCAAGCCCCTGTAAGAGGTGTCTTATGTTAAGCTCAGGTCTATTAGATATATTTCTAGTTGATGAAATATGAGGTCTTGAGAGTCTAGGGGCTAGGGAGATTTCCTGGGAGGCGTAGTAAATATCTAAGTGAATTGAACTGTGTTTCTCAGATATAATTTGATATTTCTTTGGATCTGTGCACAATGGGCCAGTCTAGGCCACCATTACACACAGCTCACTGGCCAAGGAATGTCCCTCTCCCCACACCCAGCTTTCTCCAGTCTAGAAAGCTATTCTCACTCATCTGGCCCATGACTTCTTTATATATGCCATTTTGTTTCATATATCTTCATTCACTTAGTTTCAAGGTTGTACTCACATACGTAGGAAGAGACAAAAGTGTGACACAATGAACACTCTCTGATTGTCCTTTTCATTGAGATCACAGGTGCATGACCTCCTTCCTCGTATTTAAAAAAAAAATGTTGCCATGGAAACTATGAAGGATGCTAACTTGACAAGTGACATTCAAACCAAGAGGGATATTGACCCAAAACACATACCTACTCATACACATGCACATATGCGCAAGCATACACATACACACACACACACACACACCCCACAACACAGTGCCCCTAAGTTCCAAGGAGAGAAGACACAAAAGAGGTTGCATTTGGTTTCTATAAATGCTTTTCAATTCATATTCATTAAACGAGAAAGACAAAGAATACATTTGTTGAATATTTTCATCAGATGATTTTTAAAAAATCATGGAGGACAAGGTCAATACTGGCATTGTTTTAATTCCTTTCTTTTTTCTACCAGGACAGGAAATGGCACAATTATTCCTATCCCCTCAAGGGACTGTCAGGTGGATAGCACCAATCAAGTCTGTCCCCAAGAAGTCAGCCCTGACTTGGTAAAGTGTGACTAAAATGTTTATTTCTAGGAGTACATGTCTCTACATTTTCATTCCAGGATGGAGTCCAATATAAAAACTGTAGAGGAAAAAGCAGTGGAGTTTGAGTTACTAACAAAACCTTTGTGGCAGAACCAATTTAACTAATAATTAGCCATGTTACTTTGGGGAGGGTGCCCAGTACTCTATAGCTTATTGGACCTTGGTTTTATTGACTGTAAAATGAGGGATCCACATTGAAAGGCAACAAAACTCCTATCAGATACAATGGACCACGTTGATTTCAATCAAACTATCAATAAGCATTTATTAAGGACTTAATGTACAATAGACATTGTGCTAGCACAGAATGCTATCACAACACAATACCATCAGAGCTGAAATACACATCCTCCTCTTCTGTCAATCAGTAAACATCAAAAGGAGAAAGTGGCGTGTGATCAATGTCTTAAAATTGATCGTAATCACTCCCTATTAGGCCAAGGAGGGGGCGGGCGCAGAGGGGGATGTACCAAGCAGTAGGAGTATAACTGGGAAGAGTCCTTCGGAGTTTGATTAGCAAGTATCTGGTAGGTCAATGCACAATACATCGATTCTTTTTTAAAACAAGGGGGTTGGAGTACAGAATCTCAGAAGTACTTTTGAAGGCTACCATTCTAAGCTCTAAGGTCTCTTTTAGTTCTAACAGTCTAAGGTTATGTCATCTCCCTGCATGGGCAACAACCTCCTTTTGAAAGCTCCTTTTCCTGGAGCTCTCAGGCTGACCAGGGCTTAATGAAGGTATGTGAGCCACAAAAGTCTAATTCTACAGGTTTAAGGGAAAATGTATCAAAGCATAAAAGTCCACAGAACTGATCTGGGCTTGTTGGTGGGCCCGTGTGTATTTTCGTGTCTGAGTTCTGTCTTGTGATCTCTACATAACCTTTGCAACAGGAGCATATATTTCACCCTTCCACACTAGCACTCCCATTTTTTTTTGTCATTCCAATCTCATTTCCTGGGCTATGTGGACTGCGGGCTCAGCAGCCGCTGGAGTCTGAAGTGACTCCTGGGACCTCCTTACTGTTCTATATGCAAATAGGCCTGCACCTGGGCAGCAGAGCGGGCTTGCCGACAGTTTAGTTATGCAAATCTGATTGATCGAGAGCATATTGCAGAAGAACACACGCAGGTCTGGGACCCTAGCAGCTATATTTCACTGGCTAAATTCCCGAAGAAAAAAAAAATTAAATGCCAAGCATTTTGATGCATATTCCTTTCAACCCCTGAAGTACAATAGTGTTTATTTCAGAATGTGTTCAACACTTTGGTTAGATGTTGTTAATGCAATTTCTGTGTGTTATTGCTGAATTAACAGAAGACTTGTTTTCTGTGTAAAAAACCAACTTGCTGTGATGTCACTGCACAATAGGTCTGACAGTTTATTTGAAATAATTCCCTAGGCAAGTGGAGTAAATGCAGTGTTAAAATATAATTAGGTCCTTCAGTACCAAAAGTGCACAGAAGGCGGAAGGAGATGCGTAAGTTACTCGATCTTTATTCTTCTGTTGTTGTTGAACAATAAGAGGAAAAATAAATGTAAGGATACGGATGATGTCGGCCAACACCCAAAGCACTTCTTTCCTTTTCACCAAATACAAGGTTTACCAAAAAATCGAGAGAGAAAGGCTGGAAAATTTTTGAATCTATTTGGAGCAGCTGAAGATACTAAATTCCGTGGAAGGCATCCTGCATCCACGCGTGTTAAAGTCCCTGGATCTCATCAGGCTGCAGGTGCCAGGTTAATCTTGGGCTTCTTGCATGCAACTTACTGATTTATAATCACTTCTAAAAAAGCTACGCCTAGCCCGTCCATAATGCATCCAGAAAACACATATTCAAGCTCGTTTTTCCACCTGAATCAAAATTAAAAATAAATCAAGTCTAGCTTGGGGACGGACAAGAGAAAAAGAGCAGAGTGAAAAGGCAAATAAATTCCTCCTCCTTTTTCTCCAGCTTTGGAAAACCGGCCTTACACAGAATTGCAAAAGGCAGTATGTCCAGTGGAGCTCCATATTTGAACTGTTCTTGAAGAGCAAAAGTTGTCAAATCTATGTCAACAGTATGACCTATTTAAATGGTTTTCTAAAATGAAGCAAGTTTTCACCTTGCACAGTTTTAATGTGTATGTACAGATGTGCATATTACCTACCTTGCAGGGTTGTCGTGAGAAGCCTCAAAGCACTATACAAACTTGAATTTGTATTGTGATTCTATGTTTATGTGTATAGGCACACACTTGTGTGATAAGTATGTGACATTTCTATGTCATTTGAAAGTTTATAGATGACAGAGATGCGTTCATCTATGTGCACTAATAATACATTCACAACCAAAATGCCTATAGTGAATTCCTAGTAGAGCAAAAGAGGGAGAGATTTAAAAAGAACATTTCAGAGCTGAAAGGGAGTGGGTCTGGGGCTTGTCCAGGGTGTGAAAAGCAGATGCTTTGTCTGTTCCCCAATTCCTGCCAGCTCCCCCACACACACAACACAAACACCCTCTGCATTTTTTTAAATGACCATTTGACAGGCCAAGCCCAGCCAGAGGGTCAAGAATGAAGATTCTAGGAAAGGTCAAGTTTAATCTCTACCCACAATGCCCCATTGCATCCCTCACAACAGCTGACTAACAAAAGGGGCTCAGCGCTGTGACTGACAGAATTCTTAATTGTATCCACTCATTCATGACAATTTGATTAAAATATTACGCCAAAGTCTCACCCCCTGTTTGCTTCGATCCTCCAAATCTAATTTTGAATTTTCAGAAAGGAGATTACCTTCACAAGCATGACTGGGATGCTATTAACTTCTACTTAATCTTTATTACTGATGTGAATTTAACATATGTATGGCTTCGTCTCGCTCCCGTTGTTTTCTCTCTAAAGTAACGTCTAGGCAATATACAAGTGGCGGACATTAATTTTCACTTTGATATTCTGTCACACCAGAGCTCTGGCTTTTCTATAGAAACTTAAAAGATACACTGTCTTAACACCAGGACCCAATTAGAACCCATAACCCAAACCAGGTCCCCCCCATCCCCACGTTTTCACTTTCACCTTCAGGGAGCACAGTCCAAACACTAAAATCTGGGAGGAGGCTTGAAGCCTCAAGGTCTTACAACTCTGAAAGGGTTGTCTAGTGATGCACACCACACACACACACACACACACACACACACACACACACTCTTTTCTGAGGTGGACAATTAGCAATTTCTTGCCAGCCTTAACAGAGAAATGCCAAGGACACCTAAAGACTCCGAGGAGATTTTTTTCCTCTGATTGCTGACTTTAAAAACAGCAGCAGCTCCTATTTCTATTGTACTATCTTTGCAAAGGCTTCCTGCACAAGTCTGTAAGGTAAGATCTACAAGGATTATTTTCTTCATTTTATGGGTGAAGAAACTGAGGCTCAAGAAAGGTGAAGGGGCTTGCCCAAGGTTAGACAAAAGCATTGGAGCCAGGAGAAAAATTTAGCTCTCGACATTCCATGGACAGAATTTTTTTTTCACTATTCTGTGCTGCCTAAAAAACTTAATAAACTCAAACCCTAGTCTTTTGAGTGGGGTCAAAAAACTCAATGACAGTGGCCTTTTCTTGTAACTTGTTTCATATTAGAAAGGCATAATGATAGCTAATTTTTAAGTGGTTTTATTCATATTTGTCGATTTTCTTTGCTAACATCTGATTCTTGAATGCTATGACGATGAAGAGCTAATTCTTTCAAGTTCTACCAAGCTGGAAGGACTTCAAGGATGGGCCTAGCAATGACTGTGTGTCCATCATCTGAGGATGGCCCAAAGTGTAAAGATACTCACCACCAGATAATTGACTCTTAAGGAATGATTTTTGAAGGGGCACACAACTCTGAGAAACTCTGTCTCTGTGTCTCTCTGTCTCTCTCTGTTTCTCTCTCTCTCCTCCTCTCTTTCTTTCTATCTCTCTGTCTCTCTCCCTCTCTGTCTCTCAGCCTCTGTCTTTCTCTGTCTCTGTGTGTGTCTCTTTCTGTCTCTGTCTCTCTATCTCTCTGCGTCTCTGTCCCTCTGTCTCTTTCTCTCTCTGATCGTCTCTGTCTCTGTCTCTTTCTCTCTCTCTTTCTGTCTCTTTCTCTCTGTGTCTCTCTTGTATTTCTGTTTGCCAATTTAGGCCTATCTTACCCATAACTACAAATCTCTAGTTGGTGAATGTGTATGTCTGTGTTAAGTGGTTACATCATGGTTGGTAAAAAGAATATTTGATTGGAACTAAAGAGATCTGGGTTATATTATCCTATATTGGCCCTTTCTGACATATTATGTGAACTTGAACAAATCTATTGCCCTGTCTGAGTCTCAATTTCCTTATCTTTAAAAAAATGGAGGAAAGGGAACTAGCCGTGTTTGCCCTGCCTACCTCCTAGGACTGGAATGAGGATCAGAGCATATTTCTAGAGTGTTCTAAGGTTTCCAGGGCATTTCCAACTGTGTAAATTACTTTGGACAAGTCTAGCAGCTAGCGTAAGTGAAGGAGGTCAAGTATATCTATCCAAGAACTGAAGCCAATGCTCAATAGTGATTCGTTCAAGGTCACAGGGCCAGTCATTGTCAGAACTGAGACTGAAACTCAAGTCTTCTGCCTGAGTCCGGTGCATTTCCACTAACAACCTTTCTAATATATAGTAAGTGCTCTGTGAACACAAAGTAATGTATAATGCTAGACTTTACTATACATAGGGTTGTGGGCCATTGAAACCAAATCAGCAAATGTTTATGGAGCACCAACTCTGTGCGAGGCCCAGTGCCAGGGTGGTTGGGCGATGGGATCCCCATAATTAAAGGCCTTACAGTTTAGTTTGGGGTGACTAAACACAAACACAGATGTATTGTACTCTTGTGGGGTTTCCCAAAAGTCTCAGTGCAGTTTAAAGCTTTAATAGTCAGTCAATAAACATTAAGCGCCTACCATGTTCATACTGCAAAGCACCAGGAATACAAAGAAAGGCAAAAGGCAGTCTCTGTTCTCAAGGAGCTCCTTGTGGAGGAAATAACAGACAGACAACTATGTACAAACCAGCTACATACAGGGTAAATTTGAAATAATCAAGAGGAAAAGTACTAGAATTCAGAGGGATTGGAAATAGCTTCTTGTAGAAGGTGGGATTTTTAGCTGGGATTTGGAAAGCAGGGAATCCAGGAGGCAGATATGATGAGGGAGACACTCCAGGCATGGGGCAAAAATACCCAGCCAAAAAAAAAAAAGGAGGGGGAGCAGCTAGGTGGCACAGTGTGTAGAGAGCACCGGCCATGGAGTCAGGAGGACCTGAGTTCAAATCCAGCCTCAGACACTTGACACACTTACTAGTTATGTGAACTTGGGCAAGTGACTTAACCCTTTCCTTCCCCCATCAAAAAAAAAAAGAAAAGAAAAGAAAAAGAAAATTCCCAGCCAGTTAAAATACCCAGAGCTGGGAGATTTAGTGTCTTCTTTGAGGAACAGCAGGGATGCCAATATAGTATTGGAGGAGGACTAAGATATAGGAAAATTAGAAGGGGGAGGCAGGTTATGAAGGGCTTTGAATGCGAAATAGGATTTTATATTTGATCCTAGATGTGATAGGGCACCACTAGCATTTATTGATTAGGGAGGTGACAAGGTCAAACACAAATATCTTAGGAAGATAATTTTAACAGGTGAGTGGAGGATGCACTGGAATGAGAAGAAATTTATTATAGGAAGACCAACTGGCAGGCTATTGCAACAGTCCAGGTATGAGGTGATGACAGCATCAGAGGAGAAGAGAACGTATTGGAAAGATGTTAGAAAGGTAACATCAACAGGCTTGACAACAGAGTAGATGGATAAGAGGGTTATGGGACAGTGAGGAGTTGAGGACATTTAGCTTCAAACTTGGGTGACGAGGAAGATGGGAGCACCTTCAATAATGAGAAGAACATTTGGAAGGGGCAAGGATTTGAAAGGAAAGATGATGAATTCAGTTTTGGACATATTGAGTTTCAGAGGTCTAGAGGGCATTCCGTTCTAGATTCCCATAGGCAGCTGGATACGCAAGACTGAAGATCAAAGGAGCGGCTAGGGTTGGATAAGTAGATTAGAGAATTATCAGCATAGGAATGCTAACTGAATCCCTGGGAGCTGATGAGATCACCAAGGGAAATAGCACATAGGGATAAAAGACGAGGGAGGAGAACAGGACCCTGTAGAGCAATTGTAGCTAATGAGAACAATCTGAATGAAGATCCAACAAAGGAGACTGAGAAGGAGCAGTCAGGTCAGAGAAAGCCAGGTGATCAGTGTCCCGAAAACTCAGAAAGAAGAGAGTAGCAAGAGAAGAGGCTGACAGTGTCAAAGGCTGCAGAGAGGTCAAGAAGAATGGAGATTAATGGCTTAGCTTAAAACGGCACCAAGACTTTTGGGGTACTCTGTATAACTGACCCAATACAGAATGAAGTATGATGAAAGCATGAAGCCCCATGAGGGAAAGGTTATTTGACTAAGAGTTTCAGGGCAGAGGTGCCATCTGAGGGGAGTCTTTAAGGATCGATAAGATTTCACAAGCAGATACGGGGCTAGAGAGAGAATAATCCCAGGTATGTATAGATGATGGCATAAGCAAAGGCATGAATGGAGATCAAAAAACAGACGTTTATGAGGGATAACAAGTGGCCTAATTGGGCGGGAGCATACTGTATGTGAAAGGGGCGATAGTGGGCCAGTATTTCCTTTAACCACAAAGGTCAAAATAAATGTAGGATGGCATATGGCAAAGAGCTCTGGATTGGGAAACAGGATACCTATTTCATCCTGTCTCTATTTCCTAGCTTTGTTTTTGCCTTTCTTTGCATTCTGATGTGACCTTGGGCTCATCTCTTAACCTCTGATTCTCTGTTTCTTCGTTAAAACAAGAGGCTTGGACTGTTTTTCAGTCATGTCTGCCTCTTCATGACCCCATTTGGGGTTTTCTTGGCAAAGATACTGTAGTGATTTGCCATTTCCTTCTCCATCTCATTTCACAGATGAGGAAACTGAGGCAAACGAGTCTTGCCCAGGACCACACAGTAAGTATCTGAGGCCAGATTTGAACTAGGGAAGATGAGTCTTCCTGATTCTAGGCCTGGCACTCTATCCACTGTGCCACCTAGGATTGGACTAGATGATCTTTAAGATTTCTTCAAGCTCTAAGTCTATGAGCTCTGTGAGACTTACCCAAGGCCATATAATGAATGAGTTACAAGCACTGAGATTGGAAGCCGGGTGTCATGGGCACCCTAGTATAAGGTTTTTCTACCAATCAATCAATCAATAAACATGCCCACCAGATGTCAAACACCATGCTAGGTGCTGGAGATACAAAAAGAAGCAAAAGACAGTCCCTGCCCTCGAAGAGCCTAGATAAATAGAAAATAATTAACAGAAGGAAGGTACTGGAATCAAGAGAACTCATTACCTAATGCCAAAGCTCCGGTGATGAGTTTTTCTAGATTCAATTGGGCTGGTACTTGAATGTCAGACATGCTGTCCATCCCTGGGATCACATCACACTCCAAGCCTCTCCCTTGGGAGCATGTCCTCTCTTGGGAGCGTGTCGTCTCTCTGCCTAGGCTTCTAGAGCTCAGGGTCACCCCTACCTGATGATAAGGCATAGGAGGAGGACGTTGGAGGAGGCGAAGGCTGGAAACAAAGGGAGACACAAAGCACCAAGGTTTACTTGCCTTAGAAAAAAAATAAATCTTGTTTTCCTGTGTTTATGCTCTCCATAAAATGCTTCTGACATTGGCCTTTTATAGACTTTGGAGAGAAAAAAAAATCTTTCTATAACCTTCATTTGGAAAATGAAAAGAGAAGAAAAGTTTTCATTACATCCTGCTGTATAGCCTTTCTCCATGTGGCAAACCTTGATTTATTTACTTTTTCCTGTATTGTCAGTGCTGCTTAAACTAGCAGTATTTAATTTGTTCAAGAGGACCCTTTCAATAGCTTGCTGTATGTGGTATCTTCCATTGTCCACCAGGGCCCAACAAGAGCAGCTCTGAAAAACATTGTGACTGCAGCACATTCTTCAGAGAGAGCTCACAGGATCAAGTCCCGAGACTGCTGCTAAAAGTCCAAATCGACTATTCTCATGGAAGAGTTCTGAACCTTTTTTAGCATCAGAGACCCTTTTGGCAGCCGGCTGAAGCCTGTGAAACCCTTCTCAGGAGTGAGGCTGTTAAATGTGTGAAATAAATACATAGGACTACAAAGAAGGCAAATATTATAAAATGCAGTTATCAATTTTTTTTTAAAAAATGTGTTCATGGATCCATGTTAAAAACCCCTGCTGTCTATTGCCTTTTCAAGGAAGACTCTGGTGGCTATGACACATGTGTATCATATGTGTACATGTGTGTATGTGTACATACACACATATATATGTCTATATATGATAATCTACAACATAGATAACATTGATAAACAATAATATGAAGGCGAAGCGAAGGTTGCCATCCTGATTCTATCACTTAGTAGGTGTGTTATACTGGCCAAGTCACAAATTTACAAATAGTAAAACAAAGACCATCATATTTGCCCCACCTACATTACCAGGTTGTTACATGTGGATAAAACAAGATAAAATATGTTACATGATGTGTAAACCACAAACCACTATAGAAATATAAACTATCATTATGTTAAGAAGGAAATTTTCAAAAAATATATATTAGATCACTTGAGAGAAGGATGAGAGAGAAAATACTGATGGAGTACAAGTCAATCAAAGCCATAGGTCACTCTGGGCAACTGGGGCTTTGTCTGAAGTGCCAGTGTTTAGAAGGTACTCAAAGCTCTGACTTGAAGATTAACATCAAAAAACTAAGATCTTGGCCATGGGTTCCATCACTGCCTGGCAGATAGAGGGAGAAGAAATGGAAGCAGAGTCAGATTTTATATTCTTGGGCTCAAAGATCACTGCAGATGGACACTACATCTATGAACTTAAAAGATGCTTGCTCCTTGGAAGGAGAGCTACGGCAAATCTGAACAGCATACTAAAAAGCAGAGATATCACCTTGCTTGCAAAGGCCCATATAGTCAAAGCTATGGTTTTTCCAGTAGCAATATATGGCTGTGGGAGATAAGGAAAGCTGAGTGGTACAGAATGAATGCTTTCAAATTTTGGTACTGAAGAAGACTTTTGAGAGTACCTTGGACAAGCAAAGAGATGTCAATATTTAAAGAAATTAATTCCGGCTAATTCAGGGGTGGAGAACATGCAGCCTCAAGGCCACATGCGGCCTTCTAGATCCTTGGGTATGGCCTTTTGACTGGGTCCAAGTTTTACAGAACAAATCTTTTTAAGGGGATTTGTTCTGTGAAGTTTGGATTCAGTCAAACGGCTGAACTTGAGGGCCTAGAGGGCCGCATGTGGCCTTGAGGCTGCAGGTTCCCCACCCCTGGGCTAATAACTGGAATGTCAAATACTGAGGCTGAAGCTTAAATACCTTGGCCACATAATGAGAAGATGAGACTCACTGGAAAAGACTTTGATGTTGGGAAAGATTGAAGGCAAAAGGAAAAGGGGATGACAGAGGATGAGATGGATAGTGTTATGGAAACAAAGAAAAAGAACTTGGAGATACTTTGAGAGACAGTGGTGGGTAGAAGCATCTAGTATGCTATGGTTCGTGGGTTCTCAATGAGCTAGACACCACTGAAGGACTGCACAACGAGAAAGCCCTTATGCTCTGCCCCTAGTCAACAAAAATAGCCCCAGGTAAATTTCTCCCTCCTCCTCCTCCATAGCCTTTAAGCCTCTTTATGCTCCTGGATGTGTCCATCCCACATCAATTGAATTTCTTTTTGAAAAGTAAATTTGGGGTCATGGTTTGTGCTACTTAATCCAGAGAACATTTTGGGAATCTTGCTCCAAGTGCGAAAACTGCTACTTACCCCTCTGGAGGCAGGAAAGCAGGGTAGCCATCTTAATTCCTCTGCTTAGTTCAGCAAATATTCATTAAATCCCTACCATGTGCAAGGCAATATTTTCAGTGCTAGATATACAAAGATGGAAAAAGAAGGATACAGGTGTTGATCACAAGGTACCTAGAAGGGATTGGGAGCCAGAACTGTGTTCCCACTGCAGCTCTGTCACTGACTTACTGTACGGACTTGGACAACTCTTTGCCTCTCAGTTTGTCTCAGACCTGCACAATGTACAGCTCGCCAAAGGATTTCAGGCAACCCACGAAAAATGTAGAGGAAAACATCCCAAAATCCACAGGTTGTGCAGGCCTGCTTTATCTTTTTCTAAAAGTGAAGAGATACAGCTAAATGGTCTCTAAGGCCAATTCCCAGCTCAAATAGCTTGTAATTCTAGTCAAAGAGACAAAAAGAACATACATTACCCTATGAATCAGTGAAAATGACCATTTAAATCTAAACCACCAGATGTAGCAGAGACAATGGCCTACAGAGCAGTAGGAAGAGGAGCTGGGCTTAAGTGCCCACTTGCCTTTTCTGGGTGACCCTGGACAAGTGCTGTGCCTCTCTGGTGGGCTGTGCTGAAGCCAGCTTGGACCGGCTTTGAGAGATTGTTAAATTTTCAGAGTGAGCACTTACTCCTCAGAAATCAACAAACTCTACAAAGGAAGGAAGACTTGACTGTTTTGTTGACTGTCTAGATTTAAGAAAGTGATGAAAAAGTGTGAATAATGCAGATTAAATTTCAAAGTGTATCATACCTATATTTTTGGAAAGCCAGTTGTTAAACATTTTCCAGTACATCACTGCCTCTGCCTCAGTTTCCTTAAAATTTCTTTAATATTCCTCCAGTTTTCCTGTAAAATGAGAGAAGGGACTAGATTCTATTGCTATGATTCTTTTGTTGTAATTCAGTTGTTTTCGGTGGTATCCAACTCTCCATGAACCAATCCGGGGTTTTCTTACCAAAAGTACTGGGGTGGCTTGCCATTTCCTTCTCCAGCTCATTTTATAGATGAAAAACTGAGGCAAATAGGGTTAAGTGACTTGACAGCTAGTGTGTGTCTGAGGCCAAAATTTAACTCAGGTCTTCCTGACTCTAGGCCCAGCACTCTCTCCACTGTACCACCTAGTTGCACAAAAGTTTTACACGTACACCTATCATACGTGTACACATGGATGGATATAGATTTGTTGTTCTTGAGTCATTCTGTCATGTCTGACTCAAAGCCTCGTTTGGGTTTTCCTGGCAAAGATACTGGAGTGATTTGCCATTTCCTTCTCCAATGAATTGATGCAAACAGAGATCGAGTAACTTGCCCAGGGTCACACAGGAAGTGAGTGTCTAAGGCAGGATTTGAATGCAGGTCTTCCCAACTCCAGGCCCAGTGTTCTATCCATTGTGTCATCTAGCTGCCTTTATAACCTATGAAGTCTATGATCCTTCTTATTTTGCTGCAAAATCTGATGACTTCTCTTCTCCACCTCTATACCTTGACTCCTCCTACTTGGAATGCCACCCTTATCTTTGCTTGTAGCAATCATTCCTTCAAGGCCTGGCTTGGGTATTGTATATCTCATAAAACCTTCCTGATACCTCTAGATTGTGTCCATTCTCTGACCTCTGATATCACTTGTTTCTATCTTCCTCATTCATTTGTCACATGCTGCCTTGTATTATGGTTCTTTTCTTCAGTCTTCACCCAGTCTGACCCTTTGTGACCCCATTTGGAATTTTCTTGGCAAAGATACTGGAGTGGTTTGCTATGTCCTTCTCCAGCTCATTTTATGATGAGGAAATTGAGGCAAATAGGGTTAAGTGACTTGCCCAGGGTTACACAGCTAGGAAGTGTCTGAGGTCGGATTTGAATCAGGAAGTGAGTCTTCATGACTTCAGGCTTGGCACTCTAACCAGTGAACCACCTAATTGCCCCCATTACTGTTCTTTGGCCACTGTCTTATCTCCCCTGATAAAGCAGTGGCTCCCTGGAGATAGAAAGTGATCATGGATCTCCCGTAGTGGATGACAGTGTCTTGAACAAAGAAGGCCCTTAATATATTTTTGTTGAGTGAAAAAATGAACAAACATATGAAAATGTTTCCAGAGTGTCATAGACCGGAAGCAGACCTATAGTTAAATAATAAAAGATATTCAAAGACATCATTGACTTTTGTTTTAGTCCAAGAAGAGAATGTGTGAGGATGGGTCAATGCTAGAATTTTAAATTTAAAGAGGCAGTTGCTGCATGTTATAGAGAATCTTGGACAGAGTAAGAAAACTCCAACGGTTCAGTCATTGACTAGCAATGTAGTACATGAGTCCCAGAATCTGGAACCTTGAGTTTCTTCTCCTTCAAAGGAGAATAAAAAAACATATTCCGATTCACAAGGATGTTGTAGTTTGTAAAAGTACTACATAGACATAAAATATTAATTAGGCAAATCAAATAATTAAAAGGCAAAAAACCAGAATTCAATATTAAATGTGTTCAGGTAGCTTTTTTATAGATTCTAGTAATTAATATATAAATATTATAAATTTTATATTTATATTTATAAATTATGTAAATAAATAAAAATATATAATACTATTAATATATAATATAATAATGTTGTGTTGGTTTCTTGGGGTTTGGTTTTTTGTTTGTTTGGTGGTTTTTGTCCAAACTTATAATTTCATGAACGTAGGAACTCCCAGTAAAGAAACTCCCTCTATCAAAGTAAAGCAACAACTGTTCTGAAACAGTACTTGGGGATTTCCTGGGAAACTGGAGGCCAAAGGTCACAAAGTCACTCTGCGTCAGAGGTGGAACTTGAACCAATCAATGTCTCGGGAACTCCCAAGTCAGATCTCTAACCAACAGGCAACACTGCCTCTCCCATGCAACATCGAAATACTCTTACAGTACACATCTGATGTGGAGGTGGGCTTAGGGGTTATAGAATGGACAGAGCACTAGCCCTAAAGTCCGTAAGTCCTGAGTTCAAATTCGACGTTGGACACTCGACTAGCCCCATGACCTTAGGTAAGTCAATTCACCTCTCTCAGCCCCAATTTTGTCAAATGCGGACAATGATGACGTCTACCTCCCAGGAATGTTGTCAGGATCGAACGAGATTGAAGTGCTTCGCAAGTCTCAAAGCCCTATAATTATTATTGTTGTTGCGTACATTCACAGCTGTGAAATAGGTATTGTGAGCATGCATCGGCTCCCAGGGTATAGACGTAGAAGTCATAACCCAACACTTACAAATTAGAATACTGAGGACAAGAACGGGAAGGTGATTCTCCCAAAATCACACGAGTTGTAAGAGCCGGGCCTAGAATCCATCCTCGTCCCCACTTAATGATGCAGCCTGGCTGCATAATAGATCATGTCCCAGACTTGGAATCTGGAGGACATGAGGTCAAATCCCGCCTTATACACTTATGAGCTGTGTGACCCCGGGAAATTCACTTCATCTCTGTCTGTCTCGGTTTCATCATCACAAAATGAAGATAATGCTAGGACTGGCCTCACCGAGTAATGCTGAGGAACAATTGAGATAATGTGCTTCGCAAACCTGAAGGAATCGTACAAAGGCCATTTTTATTGTTGTTCTGGGGTTCTGGGGCCCAGAGAAACAAAAAGACTTCCCCAAAGACACCCAGGTAGTAAAAGACAGAATCGGCATTTGAGCCCGTGTCTCCTGGCTCTAAGGCCTTCGTGCTGAATCGGGCTTTGGCCAGAGATCTTTGCTCACTGGCTCTGTAATTCTGGAGCTCAAAGAATTGTTTAATGTTCTACAGAATATTTGTAAACTTTAAAAATTCAGAATACTAAAGAATGAAAAGTAGTTTAGATCAGAGTATAATCTCTTCTCCTTTGCTTCTGCGCATGGAATCAAAGTCAATTACCCTCCTTCTGGGTGATTGAAAATAAAAAAAAAATTGGTCAGTTCACAGCCATTATGAGAGAAGAGAGGGAAGGAACGTGATTTAGAGCTAGAAGGGAACACGACCCTGCTGAGCATGGGATTACACAGACAAGGCCCTACCAAGTTTAAACCTTGGTTGACTATGGCAGTGACAATAGAAACCAATTTAGTGGAAAGATCCCCAGATTTGAAGGCAAAGGACCTGGGTTTGATTGAAGGCTCTTCTACTTACTGTCTATGCGGCCTTGGGCAAATCACTTAATCTCTCTGTTTCTCAGATTCCTCAACCACAAAAGAAAAAAAAGTGGAGGTCTTACATATTTTTGTTGTTGATCAGCCATTTTCGGTTATGTCTGACTCTCCCTGACCCCATTTGGGGTTTTCTTGACAGAGATACTGGAATACTTTGCCATTTCCTTCTCTAGCTCATTTTACAGATCAGGAAACTGAGACAAACAGGGTTAAGTGACTTGTTCAGGGTCACACAGCTACTAAGTGTCTGAGGCCAGCTTTAAATTCATGAAGACGAGTCTTTCCGATTCTGAGCCCTATGCTCTCTCTATCCATTGTGTCACCTAGATTAATAAATGCTCCCTGATGTTGATGGGATTATTGCATGAGTAACAAGAGGATTGTACCAGATTATCTTTTGCTTCCTTGCTGTGTAACGTTGGGCAAATCACTCTTCTATGTATCTCTCTTTTCTCCTAGATAAAAACTGACTACATGATATTCAAGGGCCTTTACGGCTTTAACAGCCAATGTTCTATTGTCCCTTCCTCTTCTGACATTATGTCATATAAAAATCTATGCTCTTTAAAGTCCAGCTCCAGCATCACCTCTTCCAGGAAGCCTTCCCTGACCCCCACAGGCAGAAATGACCATTCCCTCCTTGGAGCTCCCAGAAGACTTGGCTTGCACCTTTCTTACACATGCATCGTGTATGATTTCGCATCTTAGTTATTTATGTATGTGCAATTATGATCCTAACTGACTAAGCTCCATAAGGATATGGACCATATCCTACTTCAATCTAGCATCAACCCCAATGCCTAGTACAATGCTCTGGATGTGGTGGATGTTTAATAAATGTTTGTTGGATTTAATATGATTTTTAGAGACTGATCAAACCATCTACACTTGCAAAAGAAAGCAAATGAAAAATGCAAATTGACTAAAACATTGAGATGCATCTGGATAGGGAAACCATGGAGTTAGTCCATCAATATGTAGCTCTTGGAAAAAATGCTTCCGAGAGACAGTGAGCTGGGCCCAGAACGAAGTAGAAAGACTAGATTGGTCTGGATCACTTTTGGGAAATTGTGCAGCGTTTTCAATGATCCCAAACTGCTCATAGCCACAAAAATCTCATCTCTTTAATACTGATATTCTCCTGGTGGTGCTGTATGGCTGCAAATTATGGAACACCATGATCCTGGAAGAATCAAAGTGACAAATAACCCAAAGGGTAATAGAAAGACACATGGCGGGCGCGAGCAGGCTGCAGCATGTTGCCAATGACAACTTGCGCACAAGAAGGGGTGGAAAAAAAATATTATGGAGGGACATGCATGATAGGAAAAGGAGATGGGCCAGTGATGTAGTGATAATGAGAGAAAACAGATGGATAGCCTAAGTGGCACATTAGTACCCCTGAGATATTAAAAAGAACCAGAGGAAGGCCTCCAACAAATTGGGTAAATGCTTTATGGAGAATCCTGGAAGCAATAAAAGATGGACTCACCAAGAAGAAATAAAAGAAGAAAAAGAATGTAAAGAGGCAAAGGGAAATTTTTTACTGGTAATCACAATTTTTAAGGATTGCACAGGCTGAGAACAAATGGAGGGGTTATGAGTTGCACTGGTGGAAATGACAGATTCACCAATGTGCCTGTAATCCTAAGGTACCCTCTCTGTATCTCTAACATTCTGTAGTTTGATAATCCTAAGGTCCCTCTGGGTTCTGACATTCTGTGGTTTTATGAGAAAAAAGTGGCATCTGGTGTCCAGTGTCACAACTATGCCCTTTGCCCCCATACATCACCTGAGGCATAGAAATGATGAGATATATAGCCTGGGCATGCCGAAGATGAAATTGGCATATTGCTTCTGGGTTAATGTTGTTTAGACTCTGCCAAATGCAAAGTGAAAATCTGACTTTCTTTATGCCCTTATCTAGATACAAAATGTGGAGAAAATGTATTCTGGGTACATTAAGCAAGCTCCTGATAGGGGAGGAGTAATCCTAGATTGAGGAAAGCAGAGCGAGTTATCTGGAAATCAGTAGCAAGGTGAAAGGAAGAGAATAAATCTCATTAAATAATTGTACTTAATCTTCTGTCCTTATGTTGTGTCCTTGTTTCTTGTCTGCTTATACACCTTAAATAAATTAAACCTCCCCAATTGCTGTTGGAACATCAAGGGAAGTGAGAGGGAAATATCTGGAGATCAGTAGCAAAGCGAAATAAAGTAGATAGACGTCATTAAATAGTGGGATTTCATTGGGTATCTTTGCATCATCTGGGTGCCTATATCTTGTTGGTAAGTCTACGTTGCCTCTGCCTACTAAATAAATTAACACCCTCCTGTCTCAGTCCCCTGTGGGGAGAGAGCCTAACATTCAGGGAAGCAGATGGAGCCATCCAGAGATTGTGGCAAGGTGAAACAAGGTGGCTAAATCTCATGAGATTCCCACCTTCCATTTCATGTCATACAAAGAGGCGGCTTGCTATAAATCTAGCCACAAGGACTCACCAAGAGAGCTACCAAATAGAAGACACTGGACAGCTGATGTTGCTTGAAGAAAGCATAACGCCTACTCTGGACTACTCACCCCCAATTTACATTTGTAGGTTGGCTCCCCTGGGGGAACTACTACCAGAAGTTCAAGATACTTTATGGGGCAGCAGTCCTAAAACTGTAACTCTTAAACCTGTGTGTTTACCACAAAGAGTAAGGCAGAAGACACAATTAGCCCAAAATAGACATTTATAGAGCTGCAAAGGCATCATAAGAATAGTAGTTACAAAATATCCCTAACTCATAAACCTAGGGTACACTCTTTAATAAATACTTACAGCCTTAGTGTTAAGATTGTGCACACACATGAAGTACATTTAACACTTCATTATATTTTATTTAAGACCATAACATCAAATTGTCTGTTACCTACTCCTTATATTCTGCAATTTTTATGAAATGAACTTGGGGGAAATCAGTTTCTCAAGGGTTCCATGATAAATCTCCAACCCATTCCCAATCCATAAAAAAAAGATGGAAAGGAGAATTTATTAGTGGGCCCAAAAGACAGTACTAAGCTTGCGTTTCAGCCAGTGCTAACTAATACTTTATATGATGTTGTGCAATTTGGATGGTGTGTGAGTTGATTCTGATCCTAGAAACCACAAAGATTAGAGGAATCCATTCTCACTCTGCAGATTTTGGGGTGGGGTGATTAAATATTCTTTGAAAGACTATGACAGATTTTTTTTAAAAAGGGAAGAGTTGTGTCTACAAACTATAGAATTAGTGAGCTGGAATTCAAATCTTAGCAAAATTCTAGAATGTCTAAAAGGATGGTTTCTGAGCCCTTAAAAGGGAAAGAGTAATCACTAAACCTATCTTGGCTTCATCCAGAGCAGATCATACCAGTTTAACACCATTTCATTTACTGGTAAAATTACAAGACTGAAAGATTAAGGGAATTTTTAAAAATGAAATTTACATTGATTTTAGTGAATATTAGCATTCTAGTGCTTCGGAAGAGAAAATAGTAAGGATTATAAAGACTAGGGCAAGAAACCAAAAATTTTAGGGACATAAATGGTATTTTCACTAATTCTGCCCATTAAATGAAAGCTATCCAGAATAAGAAGGCACACCTTGAAAGCGAACAGCTAGAAGATGAAGGTGATGTCTGAAAACAGGGTTGTTTCATTCTTTCTGTTAGAATCCCAGGCACCTGGTATCCTTTGCATACAGCAGGCACCTAATAAATGCCTTTTATCAAATGGATGACTATTATTGAATTTCATGTTATATATTCTGGCCTACTGAGATGCTTTTAAGGTCCTGACTCAGTTATCCAGAATGTTAGCTATTTCCAACAACTGCGAATTTAATAAGCATACCATCTATGGCTTTATTAAAGTCAATGGTAAAAATATTATATTGTGGAAAGTTTCTCTGACATCTGATATCCAAGTTATATATAGCAAGCTTATTCAAATTGTGAGTCATTTTCCTATAGGTAAATGATTCATGTTTATAAACAGACAGTACTCAAAGGGTGAAATCCAAGTTATCGACAGCCACATTAAAAAAGATAGTCCAAGTCACTAATGAGAGGAATGCAAATCAAAATACCTCTGAGGTTCCACCTCATACCTCAAATTAGCAAAGATGACAAACAAAGAAAATAATAAACATTGGAAGGATTGTGGCAAAGTTGGGGCACTGATACATTGTTGATGAATCCAAGAATTGGCCTAGTAATTTGGAATCCAGAGGACCTATGATAAAGCATTTACTCACTTTCCGATGGACAAGTGATAGACTCAAGGCATAAAAAAATGGCCTATTTTCAGACATGGCAACTATATGGAGTTATTTTGCTTAATTATGCTTATTTATTATGTGTGTGTTTTCTTAATATGGAGATTGGATTCAAGTAGAAGAGGGAGGATAGCAATAGTAATGCCAATAAAAGAAAAAAGTAAAAAGGACATTGAAATATTTTAAATACATACACGATAAATGTTTTTAAAGAAGAGAACGCAAGGAATAAAATCCAAGTAAGAAGTTTTTCAAAGTAATGTGTTAGAATTAAAATATATTAATGATATTGATATAGACTATATATCTTATATATCTTAATCTGTATCACACGGTGATTCACAATTTCGTATAGAATCTTCTTTTTATGTTATACTTTGTACATGGAAATATTCTTTTCTATATTTAAGGTCAAAATAAACAAATTTTAAATAGATAATATACCTTAAGAGAGAACTTTCAATAGAATAATGAAGTCAGAGGTCAAATTGCAAAGGGTCAAGGAGGGTGTAAGAGAAGAATTGGAGGCAACAAGTGAAAGTGGCTTTTCTAGGAGCTTGAATGAGAAAGTGATAAAAGACATAGATGATAGCTTATGGCTACAGTAGAGTATAGTGAAAGATTTTAAGGATGAAGGATATTTGGTGTCTTTGAAGATAACAGATAAAAATCCATTCATGGACCGAAGACAACTTGGAATCAGGTCTCCCAACTGACACAGTTTGGCAGTGTGAGCCTGGGCAAGCACCTCAACCTCTTCATTTCATGAGCAACTTTCTAAGACTTTCAGTTGCAGAACATTGGCTAATCAGTATTAATAGGGTGTGTGTCCTTACCAAGAAACTTACTCCTTATGCTGATGAAATGCCGGGACCAGCCCAAATATATGCATATTTATGTGTGTGCGTATATATGAAAAGGTATTAATAATATGCATGGTCAGTTTATGTCTACTCCAACTATTACTGGGGTCAGGAAACATCCTGAGTGATCTTTTATAGCTGGGCAATGAGGGTACCGTGCAACTGCAAGCAGCTTCAAGTTGGGTTTGCCTCAAGCGAACAGCAGCTGCCTCTGCAGAGACTATTCTTCAATGACAACTGGGAAATAGAGAAGAGCATTGAAGAATTGATGAAGTATTGTTGTATATGATCAGCCAAAATTGACCAGACAAATATTCTACTCATGACTGTTGGATTGGAAGAAGAGGAGGAGGATGAGGAGCAGGAGGAGGAAGAGGAAAAGGAGGAGGAAGAGGAGGAAGAAGAAGAAGAAGAAGAAGAAGAAGAAGAAGAAGAAGAAGAAGAAGAAGAAGAAGAAGAAGAAGAAGAAGAAGAGGAAGAGGAAGAGGAAGAGGAAGAGGAAGGAGAAGGAGGAGGAGGAGGAGGAGGAGGGGGAGGAGGAGGAAAAAGAGGAGGAGGAGGAGGAGAAAAAGGAAGAGGAGGAGGAGGAGGAGGAGAAGAAGAAGGAGGAGGAGGAGAAGAAGAAGCCATGAAATCACAGATTTGAAGTTGCATACTATGAGCACTGTTAGGGCTACAAGCAAACCTAGACATTATCCTAGGCAGGTTTCTTAACATTCTTGCATGCCATGGATCCCTTTGGCAATCTGGTGAAATCTATGTAGCCTCGCTCAGAATCATGTTTTTAAATGAAACATATAATATTACAAAGAAGACCAAATATATTGAAATTTCATCATCAAAGTAATAGTAATAAAGAGTCCGCAGCATCCGGGTTAAGAGCCCCTGGTAGAACAATCACTTCTTTTTTTTATAAATATAGAAAATCAAGGGTAGAGAAAAGTGACTTGCTCACAGAGACACAACTAGTAATTGGCACAGCCAGAACTAGAACGTGGGTTCCCAACTCCCAGATCAAGGTCTTGGACAACAGTAAATGTCCAAGCCCAGAGAACGATCTTATCACCCCTTAAAAGCAGTCAAAGAAACAAGAGTGCTATTAAATGGAAATCTGTGGGAGGCAGAGACAGGATAAGGAAGCAGGATGCAAAACAAGTGCCAAAACAAGGTGAAGGATTTAAATTGTTCTGGGAGGAGCTTGAAACTAGTAAGAGTGGTGACAATCAAAGAACACTCTATCAGAGGGCCCTTTTTAAGTGGAGCTGTATATGTGAGCCACACTGCCTTCACTTTTTTACAAAGGGCAATCCTGTCAGATGTCTGGGATGTAGAAAAGTACTTGCTTCCTCCCACTGTACTATCTATCCCTGTTCAGCTCTTAGAATCTCATCCCATATCCCTTATACCTTGTCCTTCATTTCCTTCTCCTCTCTCTACGGTGACGCATTCTCCATTGTCTCTTCCCATTATGTCCTTAAAGGATCACTAGTGGCCTAAGAAGACTTGAATTCAAATTCTGTCTCCAGCTTTTCTCACAGGTGTGATGTGGAGAAAGTCACATGATCTCTATGAGACTGAATTTTCCCAATCCTAAAATGGGAATAAGGATACTTGAGTTCTCTACTTTATTGGGTGGTTGCAGGTAACACATGATTTAAAGTTTAAAATGTCATGTAAATGGATGTTGTTATTGACGTTCATATCCTGCTTGCATCCCCACAAGTGTTCCTTCCAAAGTATAAATAAAATTTTAAATATGGTGAGATTTCACATGACTTGTTTTCTTTTTTGTCCTACAAGAAGGAAAAAAATTTCTGAGCAATGAAGACTAAAAGAAGGTACCTTCAAGGAGGTCAACCCAACAAGGTCCAACAGGACATTAGAACCATAACCAAAAACTGTAATTGCCTCAATGAATATAATTCCTGATTGGCATGGCTCTCAAAATGTGCCCCTAGAAGAGTATGATCTAGTCTCAGTTAGCAGTTACACTTATCTAGGCCGGGCTGTCAGCGAATTACTCTGTCCTTTTGGGTTTTTTTAGATGGGGGAAGGCAGGGCAATTGGGGTTAACTGACTTGCCCAAGGTCACACAGCTAGTAAGTGTGTCAAGTGTCTGAGGTCAAATTTGAACTCAGGTCCTCCTGACTCCAGGGCCAGTGCTCCACTCACTGCTCCACCTAGCTGCCCCTACTCTGTCGTTCTGATGCATTGACCTGCTGATCCAGAATGGTTAGCAAGCCCAGGACCAGACAATAAAATGTAAATGGGGGAGGAGAGTGAGTGACAGACACACCACAGAGCTCTGGCTACTTTCCCAGCAAGGTCAACGTACTGGCATAGAAAAAAGAACACCTCAAATACAGGAGAGACTAGGCAGCCCACACAAATTCAGGGGTAGTTGTGCCCTTCTGGGTAAACCAAAGACTTACTTAGGTGAGTTTCCTTCTCACTATCATACTCTAAGTCAGGAGTTCTTAACCTTTTCTGGGTCACAGACCTCTTTGGCTATCTGTCAAAGCCTACTGACTCCTCCTAAGAATAATGTCTATAAATGCATAAAATAAAATATATAGGATTACAAAGAAAACCAATTATTTTTAAATACGTAATTTTTCCCATCCAAGTTCATGGACCTCCTGGAATCTATCCACAGACTCCTTGGGAACCTACAGGCTTCAGATTAAGAATCCTTGTTTTAAGGTCTCATCATAGTCTATCATTCCTTCTTCTATAATTTTAAGGAAGTCAGATTATAGAGGGTAAGAAGAAGGAAGTAAGAGAAAAGGAAGTGGAGACACTGAGCACACTGCTTTTTCAAGGAATTTGGACGAGAAAGCAATAAAAGATATAGTATGATGCTTCATGGGGATGATAAGATCTTGTGACTTTTTTAAGGATAAGGAGAAATGAGAATATTTGTATTATCAGGGAAAGGGTCAGTAGTTAGGGAGAGACTGAAAATTAGAGGCATAGCAGGGGAGAGTATGACAGGGCAATCTACTACAGAAGACAGGGATAACTTTGACAGAGAAGGGCTGCCTCCTCATCAAAGATCTGAATAAAGAAAGAAATAATAGGATATGACAAAGGGTTATGAGATAAGGAGGAGAAGAGAAGAGGGACCTTGAGGTGAACAGCCTTGTTTCAGTAAGTGTGAGACAAGGTCATCAGTTGAAATGGCGGGGGGAGAGAATGCAGTGGGATGCTTGAGGAGAGAAGATAAGTTTGGAAAGAGTCATCATGGCAAGTGGGATATAGACTTAATTAGGTATTAAGATCTGTTTACTGCAGCAAGGACCCAGAGGATTTTAGAAAATAGAAGTCTATTGTGGGCCTATTCAACACAGAAATGGGAAAGGAGGTTACAGAAAGTAGAAGTAATTCAGGGTTAGGGTATGGCAAAGCATGAGTGTTGATAGAAGAAAGATGGAAGGAATTTGAAAATAAAGGAATAGTATAGAACCAAACTAATTCACTAAGGAGCTTAAAGTAGAAAGTAGACTATAGTCCTTGAAGCGGTGATGATCGGGGAGAGTACTGAAGGACAGAGGCAGCTAGGTGGTGCGTTGGGTGGAACACTGGGTCCAAAGTCGGGAAGAGCCAAGTTCAAATCCAGCCTCAAACGTTTAATAGGTATGAGACCTTAGGGAAGTCAGCTAACCTCTCTCATTTTCCTTAATTATAAAACGGGAGTGATAACAGCAGCTTCCTTGCAGGGTTGTTGTTGAGAATAAAATGAGATAGTATTTTGTAAAGTGCTGTAAACTGCTGTCTAGCTTGTAGCAGGTGTCATATAAATGCTTATTGTCTACCCTTCCCTCTTTCGGGGTGGTTGATGTGAAGGCAAGGAATAGGTTCAGGAAAAGTAAAGCATAGAGAGAGGAGGAATCACTGGACACCCTTAGCAGATTAAGAAATTTCAAAGTTCTTCATCATGATGGCGATGGATACGTACCACCAGGTTTACCTTGAAGGAAGTGCTTTGTAAACCTTAAAACACTATATAAGTATAAGCTCTAATTCATGCCATGTGGGGGGAAAATGGATAGAAACCTGATTCAAAGACCAGAAGACCCGAGTTTGAGTTCTGACTCTGAGGCATCCTAGCTATGTGACCCTGCCTTGGTGCTCTAGATAACTCTCTAATACTCTAAGTTATTGTTAAAAAGGAATTTCCTCATAGATAACTCCTTACACCGCTGAGATCACTGCTCCAGTCCCTATCTTATTATTCTGAAGGAGGAAGTTTGAAAGAACCTCCCACATGATGGCACCAACTTCTTTTTCAAAGGGGCCTACCATGTATGGAATGGATGAGAGTTAGTACTAAGTAAATTCTTTTTCAGTTGGAAGGTACTCTCTGGTGGAATGTGTCAGGGGAGCAGTATTGGTAACTACAACTTTTTATTATTTATATGGCCAATCTGGGAGTTGGTGCTGAAACCAAGATTTCCAAGGTTGCAAATAATAGGGTACTTGCCCAAGAGACTCAGCAGGCACAGCAAACTCCAACTAGAGCTGCAGAAGTTATTTCCTTTAAGTGGTTCATCATTAGTGAGTCATAAAAATAAAACTCTACAGCCCTCTCCAATCCAAGTACTGAATGATGAGCTAAATCCCAGGGCTCCTTGTTTCTCTGTGTAAAATTTTATGTGGTTTGGGAGCAGGATGAAGTCAGTTCTGCCACTAATTCCCTCTGTGACCTTAGGCAAGTCACTTAGGCTCTTGGTATCCCAGTTTCCTCAACTATAAGATGAGAGGGTTGGACTAGAGGATCTCTAAGGTCACTCCCAATTCCAAAACATTATGCCTTGGTCAAAGGGGGTTGGGTCAAGCGAAGTTACAGGCCAAAGTTTATAGGTAAAAGAGAAGGAAAGAGAGAAAGGGGAGAGTGAAATGCAGGGTGAAAAGGAAAAGAAAGAGGAAGAGGAAAGAAAAGAGGAAGAGGAGAGAAGAAAAGAGGAAAGAAGAGGATGAAGAGGAGGAGAAAGAGGAGACAGAGGAGAAGGAGAAAGAAAAGGAGAGAGACAAGAAGGAAGAGAAGTAGGTGAAGGAAGAGGAGAAGGAGGAGGAGGAGGGGAGAAAAAGAAGAGAAACAGAATCAATGATGTGCTACAGATGGAATGCAAGCTTGAACTCATCCAAACTATGGGGATCTTATATTGTTCCTATGTCAAATAGAAACAGCATTTGCTGGCTACCAGTGAAGAACTCCATGGAATAAATAGATAGTCAATTGCTTAGGGAAAACAGAAGCAGAAGGCTGGACTCGGATGGCATTGTGAACCCTTGTCCAGATTTCGGGGCCCATAACAAGCGGTAAAGACTCTCTGACACACCCCCACCTAGACCTTCGAGTGTTTGAGCAAGTCAGGAGGTTCACAAAATTCTATAGGGGCAGGTCTCTATTCCAAGTCCAAGTTAGGTATATGGATATATGCCTGAATGGGCAAGTCCTTTTCACTTCTCTCTTCTTTCCCCTGGGGCTCCATTCTATACAATGTAATTTAAAAGGTGAAAATTGGATGAAGACAAGCCTGATTCTAAGCCCTTTACCTTAACCCCCAAATTCTTCCCTTATCTCCATGTTTCCTGTAACTATTTTTTCTTTATGCTTAAGGTGTAGCATTCATAACTCTCACAAATAGTCAGCCCATGGGTTCAGAGTGAGGATGAGTGCAGCTATAGTACTTTTACTAACCTGTGATACACCTTCTCCCTCTCATTGCTCTGGTCTCTGGGCTCTTCCACAGCCATTAGACAAAGGAATGAATAGCCATCTTCCCAATAGGGAGGAAACTTTCTTTTTTTAATTTTTTTTTTTATTTTTAGTTTACAACACTCGGTTCTACATAATTTTGAGTTCCAGATTTTCTTCCTTCCCTCCCCTCTCCCTCCCCAAGATGGCATGGAATCCCATATAACTACCACGAATGACTTCACATTGAACTTATTTACACACTAGTAGGTTGTGAAAAAGAATTATGACCAATGGAATGAGTCATGAGATAAAAGAAACAGAACCAAAAAAAACACAAAAACAAAAACAAAAGAGAGAAAAAAAGGGGAAAAAAGAGCGAGCACAAAGTGTGCCCCAATCTGCATTCATACTTCATAGTTCTTTCTCTGGATGTAGATAGCATTCTCCATTGTGAGTCCTTTGGAGTTGTCTTTGCACCTTGTATTGCTGAGAAGAGCAAAGTCTATCAGGGTTAGTCCTCAAAGAATCCATATATTATCTGTGGTTGTGTATAATGTTCTCCTGGTTCTGCTCCGCTCACTCAGCATTATATCGTGTAGGTTTTGGGAGGAAATTTTCTTAGATAAACAGGATTCTAAGGTGGCCTGAAAGAAAAGAAACATAAACAGGACTTTTTTTAAAGTTGGGAATATAGCTAGAAAGTTTGATATAAAGAATGGGGGGCAGCTAGGTGGCCCAGTGAGTAGAGCATCAGCCCTGGAGTCAGGAGGACCTGAGTTCAGCTTCGGCCTCAGACACTTGACACACTTACTAGCTGTGTGACCTTGGGCAAGTCACTTAACCTCAAATGCCCTGCCTTCCCCCCTCCAAAAAATAAAAAAGAATAGGAATTTGAAATAGAGAAAATGAAAAAGAATGGGCAGACAAGAAGAAATGTGCAAACAAAATACCTCTCTAAAGTCATAAATATAGAAAAACAAATCTGAATGGAAAATGCTAGAAGGAAAAATAAATAAATTATCATCACCAGCATTCATAAAAACTAATCTAGAATTTTTACAAGACAAATATATATATAGATAGATATAGATATAAATATATATAGATATATATAGATATATGATAAATACTTAGAGAAGGAAAAGTGGACCTGGTGTGAGTAATTTGTAATGAGAGATATTTGTAATAAAAGACTCCTCATCAGTAATCAATCAATCAAAGCATTTATTAAGTACCTATTAAGAACTATGTGGTAGAGACTATGCCGGGAATTGGCATTATTTGTGTAGCACTCTCTCTGGGGGAATGTGTCGGTAAGCAAAATGGCCTTTGTTTTCTTTGAATATCTCAGTTTATTTCATTAAGCCTTACTAGGTGCTGGGCCCTTGGGGCCCAAGGTAGGGCTAACTCCAGGGAGGGCCTAGTTTACATGTCTGGAACATCAGAGGCTTTTAGACCACGTGGGTTTAAGTCCACCTCTTTGTGACGATTCATGGGGCTAGCTAAGGGGAGGTGTTAACTCCCGAGCCATGCCCTATTGGGTGTTAACCTAATCTACGTGGATGTGAACCTCCCAGGGTCCTAAGGGGAGGGGCCAACTCAAGAACCAATCGGCCCTGGTTATTCAAGTGGCGCTTGATGATGTCAAAAACTCTATAAGAGGAGAGAAGACAGCTTGAAGATCCTTTTTCCGTTGGAGCCAGAGACAGCTATAGCACGTGACTCTGGGCCAGCCCTTGTTCCAAGCTCCCAGGCTGAACCTAGATGTTGGTAACTATGAATTGTATTGGGTCTGTCTGTTGATGTTTGTAATTTGTTTGTATTTTGTTCTGCAGTTCAGGATGCTGGCTTTTTCCCCTGAACTAAGTGAATGTTCTGAAGTTCAGGCTGGTGGTCTCTTCCCCTGAAATAAGTGAATGAATCTGAATTTGGTCTATCTGTTGATGCTTGTAATTTGTTTGTATTTGTTCTGAAGTTCAGGGTGCTGGCTTTTTCCCCTGAACTAACTGAATGCTGTCTGTATGCTGGATTAAAGTAAGCTTGTCAACCCCTTCACCTTGCTTTCCTTGGTTAAGCAGATCAAAAGAACCTGTGCTTTCCCAGCGTGCCGGCAGCTTTCTGGGTGCTGGCTGTGGGTGGATCTTACACCCCCACAGAAGCTGCTAGCCGGATTGTTAAAACAGGCAACAGCATTCCCAACTATAAGTAGTGTTCCTGAGTGAACAACTGCCCTAGCATAAAGGTACTCTGTGAGTCCATGCTTTCAAAACTATAGCTTTCGAGCCCCCATCAATGTGTTCCCCTTCCAATTGTCATATAGAACACAAAATTAGGATCATAGAATTATAGATTTAAAGATGGAAGGGACCTTAAAGATCAAATCTAATACCCTCAAGTTATCTATGAAGCAATTGAGCCCAAGAGGTTAAACAACTTACCCAAAGTCACACAGCTATTAAGTGTTGGATGCAGGATTTGAGACCAGGTCTTCCTGACTCCAAGCTCAACACTGCTACATCATGCTGAAATAGCAAACAATATTTCTTTTATGAGTCTGGTGTGCACTCCCTCACAAATACACATAGCATCAATGGAGAAAGTGAGCACACACACAGAAGTCACAAGCAAAGAGGCATACATATAACCACGTAACCAGGGCATACTGGAGCAGGGTTAATTCATCCAAGCCTCTTGTGCTGTGAGGTTAAAGGTATCTTTATGCTGCTCCAATTGATCATGGTCTCAAAGCTTCCACGGAATGCTACCAGGTGCTCCTGCACTGAAAGGTGATGGATGCCAGAGGCAGGACTTACCATCCGACTCCACTACCCAGTAAAGGCTAACGACGGACTCCCTATCACCTCCAGAATCAAACATAAAATCCTCTGCTTGGCATTCAAAGCCCTTTATAACCTACACACACACACACACACACACAAAAACACACATTCACATACATACACATATATACATACATGCACATTCACACATACATACACACATACATGCACATACACATATTCACACATGCATACACACATTCACACACACAAACATATACACACATTCACACACATATACACATATACACATATATACATATATACATGCACATTCACACATACATACATATATACATATATTCACACATACATAAACACATTCACACACAAACATACACATACACACACATTCACACACACACATATATATACATATACACACACATTCACACATACATACATACATTCACACACACATACACATACACACACACATATATATACATATATACACACATACATACACATACAGATATTCACACACACATACACCTATACACACACATTCACACACACACACACACACACACACACACATTCACACATTGATTCACACACATCTTTCCAGTCTTCTCACACCTCCCACACCCCTCCCTACCCATATTCTGCGATCCACTAACTGGCCTCCTGGCTGGTTTTTTAAATAACACACTCTATTTCTTGATTTTAGGCATTTTCTCTGACTGTCCACCATGCCTGGAATTCTCTCTCTCCTCAGTTCTGCATTCTGGTTGCCTTGGCTCCCTTCCAATCCCAGCTAACACTTCACCTTCTGTAGGGAGCCTTTCCCTGTACCCCTTAATTCTAGTGCCTTCTCTCTGCTGATTATCTCCAACTTGTCATGTACATAGCTTGTTTGTGCCTAGTGTGTTTGCATGTTGTGTCCGCCATTAGACTGTACACTCCTTAAGAACAGGGATTTTTTTTTAGGCTTTCTTTATATCCCCAGCGCTTTGTGCCTGGTACATAGTAGGCATTTAATAAATGTCTATTGACTGACTAAGCATTCCTCTAAGCTCCACTGGATACTTCTCTGCTAAAAATCTTTGACCGGGGTATAAGTGAATTAAGGAAAAACATATCTATTAAGCCCTATGTGTTAAGTTTCTGTGCTAAGTGTTTGGGACACAAATAGAAAAATACAATCCCTACACGTGTTTCACTGCTGAGAGGGGCCAGGGCTGAGGGGTACCTCTCAGTTCATAAGAGGTTCCCTTGGGACACTGAGGAATGCTCTGGCATGGGAGGGCTAAGGAAGAAAGGTTGGCTGAGTTGTTTTAGCCATGATTATCAATGCTGTCTATGTATAACCGGAGGTGGCATTAGTCAAAGATAGGCCTATCTTTGCTATTTCTCACAGAAGACACTCCATTTCCTGACTCAATTCATTTTCATTGACTATCCCCCATACGTGGAATGCAGGAGAGAGACCTCCATATCTGCACCTCCTGGTTTCTTTCAAATCTAGTTAAAATTCCACCTTCTGCAAGAAGCCTTTCCTGAACCCCTTTAATGCTAACTCCTTCCTTCCATTAATTATCTCTATTTTATCTTATGTCTAAATTGTAGCTGTTTTATAGTATCTCCCTCATTGGACCATGAGTTCCTTGAGAATAGGGACTGCCTTTTACCTTTCTTTGTATAAGTGCCTGGCATATAGTAGGTGCCTAATAAATGTATATTGACTGACTGAGACAACACAAGTAAAAGAGGTTAACTGGAAGATAAGTGGCAAGACCTAAGAGTCCTTAGGATGCATCAGGGTGTCAACTCTCATAGAGCAAGGACTCTGGGGGTGACCTTCTTATCCCCTTTGGAAAAGTGGGGATGCAACAGGGATTCTGGATTCCCTTTGGTAGAAGTGGGGTTAGGGATACAGAGGAAGGGGGCAACTACAAGGCAGGGAGTAGGATATGAATAGCCTAGGGTGGGAGCAAGGATTGAGTAGCAGCTCTGGTGTGAGGCTTTCCAGGCACTAGGGATGGGCTATGAGCATATTGCTACCCCATCTTAGTCAAGGCTTTTGGAAAAATAAGGTACCCTTGCAATAGGACCAGTAATACCTCCACAATTTTGTTTCCTCGATATTTTTGCTCAAAGGCTTCCAAAGGCAGAAGATTCTTAGCCCAATGTACTAAACCCTTTAGAAAAAAAGAACAGATTCTTTATATTTTAAATATTGCCCAAAGAAATAGCCTTTTTTCTCTTGTTTATAATCCTTCCTTTGATAGAGGTGGACGCCCTTGGGTAGAGGCCTCAACCTTATGTGGAAGAACCAAAATAATTCTTAATTGTCTACCTCTGTAAGCCAAGCCATGATCCAAAACAATGCTTATTTGCCCGATAACTACAAAAGAACTGATTTTCTGGGTCCCCCAATTTTTTACATCTGGATTTCTCCCAATTCCTCCATGTAAATTAATAGTCAAGAAAAAAGATATACAGGCAATCTACACCCGGGAGATAAAGTCATCTTCTCTGTTAACTGCTCAGTAAATGCCTGACTTTTCCATATGCAAATATCACTTAATATTAAATGTTGTTTAAGCTCTGAAAAGGGCTTTGCTTCATACTCTTAGACAAAGATAAAAAAGAAATTGTCCCTGAACTCAAGGAGATAATATTCTATCTGTAAAACAGGGGGAAAATAAAAGGGGAAAATAAAAAATAACAAAAATGTATCCTGTGAATAAACGTGGGGGAAATTTAAATAAAATATATAATCAATGAAAATAGAATTATTTCACTGGAAGACAAAATGCAGAAGGGACAAAAAGAGAGAAATGATTCACTTGGTAGTTAAAAGCCCCATAATTGCACAAGCAAATGTGATGGTATTGGAAAATGAAGCATGCAGAGATCATTTAGGAGTCATTGGACACCCCCCCCAAAAAGGTAAAGAAATAGTTTGAATTCCATATTTCAGAATATAAAAGACGAAATTTCCCAGAACTGTGGGTATCAAGGCACAGTCTTAGACCAACAGAATCTCTTCAATACCAATGAGAATAGATGTCTTACTCAATTTATCCAGGTAGGTTTATGCCAAATTCTAAAACTATACTGACCAAGAGAGGATTTTTCAAACAAGTAATGATCACTTATCTTGAATATGAATTACAGAGGATTATTTATCCAAGACGAGAAAAGCAAGAAAGGTTAGAATAGGCTCAATTTAAAATAACAGAAAAACTAAGATTCATCTCAAGATCTTTTTCTACCCATCTACAAAGAAAATGCAAGTGTGAGACTTCACAGCTCTTCCAAATGATTTCCACAGTCGAAAGTAAGCCTCTTTAGGGCCTGTGATGTAAAAATCAACCTGGAAGCAAAAGCTTTACAGGGAAAAGAAGCCAGGCCTGGCTAAGACGTGGGGTGGGCCAAGACTCTTACCACTCCAATCTGCCTTTCCCATACCCACGATTTTTCTAATAGCAGGTGTGACCGTGTCATTGCCTCCTACTTGCGGATGTGATTGAGTCAGTTTCAACTGGTTGCTGAGAATGTCCTTTAAATTTTTTGTATAAGCAGTTACACTTTGGAGATCAGCAAACACTACAAATCAGAGCTTAATTTATTATTTTGTTAATGTGCAGACTTAAGTAAATGATTGAGAAAACGTTAATAATGCAGATCAGGCTTTAAAATGTGCCTTTTGTAAATTTTTTAATGTAAATATTAAACATTTACCAGCATGCCCTTGTACCTACTCAATAAATGCCAGCAGCTCCCTAGAAAGTCTAGAAAAAAATAGAACATGAAACAAAAAGCAAAAACAAAGTAATATTTTTAGTAGTAATAGCTAACATTTATGCAGCATTTGCTATGTGTCAGGCATTGTGTTAATTGTTTTACAACCATGACCTCATTTGATCCTTACAAGCCTGGGAGATAGGGGCTAGTATTATCCCCATTTTACATAAGAGGAAACTAAAGCCAATAAAGGTTGTGACTTGGGGCAGCTAGTGAGTAGAGCCCTGGCCCTGGAGCCAGGAGGACCTGAGTTCAAATCCGGCTTTAGACACTTGACACACTTACTAGCTGTGTGACCTCAGGCAAGTCACTTAACCCCAATTGCCCTGCCTTCCCCCCTCAGAAAAAAAAAGGTTGTGACTTGCCCACGGTCATATAGCTAGTCTAGTATCTGAGGCTGGATTTAAATTCAGGTCTTCGTGACTTCAGGCCCTATCCAGCCCTCTATCCACTACGCCACATAGCTGTACTTTTCTCAAGGTATAAAAGGAGAGACTCAGGTAGGGCATCAGAATGATAGAATGGTTCTTATGATTACATACCCGCCATTGGAATTACAATAAACAAACATAGAGGCTCCCATGGTTTCAACTAAATTCCCAGAAAAACAGTAAACTTGATTGTATTCAGGATCACAAATAGGTTCTGGGGAGAGAGTGAGGAATAAATAAATACGGGTGTCCACATAGCATATCACCCCTTCTAAATGTCTCACTCACCAAAAAAAAAAAATAATAATAAAGCGACACATGCAGAGACACAGCAAGGAGCAGTGGGTAGAGCTGGCCTGGAAGCCAGGAAGACTTGCCTGAGCCTCATTCTTGGCTGGGTAACCTGCAAGAGTCACTCTCAGTGTTCCAGACAGCTCATAAGATCCTAAACTGCAGGGAAGGCACCAACCAGCCCTGGTAGAGAGAATTTCCTCACCTGAGAGTCCCCTCTACCAATCAAAACACCAGTCTAGTCTCTAACCCTATGACAGCAGAAAGTCCAAATCAACCCATGATAACTTTGAACATAAATAAAGTCACAGAATACAAGAGCTGAAAAGCACCTCAGCGGCTACCTAATCCAGCCCAAAACTGAACAAGAACCCCACATACCCAACATATCCAACAGGTGGTCATCCAGCTTCTGCTCGAAAACATCCCGTGAGGAGGAGTCCATTACCTTGTACCAGTTTCTAGATGTATCAGCTCTGGTTATTTAGGACTTCCTCACATTATATCTAAATTTGCTTCTTTGTACCCATTCTTTGCACCCATTGCTACAGTTTTCTCCAGAGCTAAGTAGAGGAGAGCTGGTGGTGCAAATGATAGAGTGCTAGGACTGCCATCAGGAAAACTGAAATTCAGACTTGGCCTCAGACACTGACTAGCTGTGTAACCCTGGACAAGTCCCTTAACCTCTGTTTTCCTCAGTTTCCACAACTGTAAAAGGGGAGTAGCAGCCACTTCAAAATGTTGTTGTGAGAATCAAATGAGATAATATTTATAAAAAGGACTTAGCACAATGCCTGGCACCAAGTAGGTGGTATATAATTACTTATTTGCTCTTCCCTTCTTTCTCTCTTCCTCATAACAGCTCTTCAATGCCCAAGAATAGCTATGAAGTCCTGTGCTAAGCAAGCCTTCTAGTCTGCACGCTAAACACTATCAGATTCTTCAGGATTAAGCTCAAGCACCACTTTCTACATGAAGCTTTACCTGGTTCCCTCAAATACTAGCTCTCTCTCTGCCCCTCCCTCCTCCCCATTTCCCACCCCAAGGTTAACTTGTATCCACTCTGTACTTATTTTGTATATATGTGAGAGAAGCAGATGTGATCTGTACCCACCTCCTGCATGGCTCACTCTAACACAGGATGAATGACAAAGCCTTTGTTATGAATTTCCTAGATGCCAGGCACTGTACTAAGGACTGAGGATACATATACAGGAAAGCAAGACAGACCCAACCCTCAAGGAACTTAAAGTCTAACAAAGAAAGATAACACATGAAGGGCAGTTAGAAGGGGGCAGGCGGGGTGATCATTAAAAGGGGGAATAGTTTGGAAGTACCCAGAAGGTGACATCTCAGCCTGATACTATAGAAGATAAGGTGAATACTCGTCTATCAGAGTCCAGGATGTAATCACAAGGTGTTAATGAGGTGTTACACTTCATTCTGTTTTCTTAAGATTTTTTTAAAAATTAAAAATCAGTCACATTTCTGGGGAGTTTATAGGTAACTCCTGATGAACTCAAGAGGCAGTCAAGACACAGAGACATTGTGGGGTCATTCTGCTAAAGGGAAATGCAAGAAAAGGTTTTCTTTTTTTTTACCTCACAAGTCTTTCATCTAGCAGAGACTTGCCCAGAAGCTAGCAATAGGAGAGTTTGAGTAGGAAAATTGGAGAGATTGTAAGCTGAAACCTGTGGAGAAGATCCTTGAAAGGGGGAAGAAAGGAATTTCTCATTCTTCAGTCTTCACATCAGCCATATAGCTTTGAGGAGGACCTATAGGACCCATAGGATACACTGCTTTATGTTATATAGTCCAGAGAGAATAGAAGCAATTTCAAAAGATCTATCCCTGACAATCAAAAACCACATTGTAGAAAGGACAGATCCTTGGAACCCAGATGAACAACCCACTCAGCACCAAGCCAAGCTGGGTGAAGACCATGAAAAGAGGCAATGGGCTTTTAGTTCCCACGTTGCTAGGAGTTGTGAATTGCCTTTGCCACGTATGCATCCTACATGTTAGTTTCACTGCCGTTGTTCCCTAAATTTAAACCTTTTCCTATGGACCTTATCATTTGTGGGAGTACTTATGCACGAGGGAGGATGTGGAGCTGTCTGTGGGAGGGTAAGCCACAGGTGTATGGGAGGGATTTTTGTAGCAATTTTGTTTTATTATGCCTACTTAGCAAAGAGCTAACTAACTGTGTTTCTTGGCTGCCTACCATTGGTAACCGTACTTATCAAGGCTCATGAGCTCTGGTTTTGGGATTTGGGAATCAGAGTACTTTTTGAACTTGGAAGTAGTCACTACCCTCAAGTGTACCCAAGCCTCAAGTGACAGTTGGGTGGATAGTTGATAGAGTGAGTGCTGCTTGGACACGTGTAGCATTTCCAGCATGCTATTTTCTTAATTTGGCACTAATACCAATGGTTAATTCCTCAGGGGTGTCTGTCACCATAGGTATACAGCTAACCTTGTGGGAGCGACTCCTAATCTTACAGCTATTGTAGTTCACAAGCCCCTACTGAGGAGATTCCTATTAACAGTCAGCCAGTAGATAGAATAAGCTCTTAGAAAAGGTATTTAATAAGATGATATAGTAAGGACAGTAGATATATGACATTTCTTTCATGAACTTAAAGTATACTCTCCAGCCAATACAGACTGCATCCATACGAAGAGCAAGATCAAATTTAAGTGTAAACTGGATTATTTATAAAGAGTAATACACAGAGAGAACATATGGTTCTAGCACAACAGCACCGAGGACCTTTCTCTTTTCATAATGTTCTCATGTTGTCTCCCCCAGGCCAAGAATGTTTATAAACTGATATCTCAAGGTCTACTCCTCCTAATATTCTTTATTTTTTCCCAATTAAATGTAAAAAATTTTAACTTTTTTTTTAATTTTGAGTTCCAAATTCTCTCCCTGGGCATAGATCAACAACTCATAATGCGTACCAAGATAAGGTAATAATGGATAAATGATTTAGATATAAAGGGTGATATCATAAGCAAATTAGGAGAACAAAAAATAGTTTACCTGTCAGATCTATGGAGATGGGAAGAATTTATGACCAGACAAGAGACAGAAAGCATAACAAGATGTAAAATGGATAATTTTGATTATAATAAAAAGGTTTGCACAAACAAAACCAATGCAACCAAAATTAAAAGGAAAGCAGAAAGCTAGTATTTGCTTAAATTCATAATTATCTCTCTTCTCCATTGCCTGAAGCCATGCTCCTTGAAACTGCTTTGTGTCTGTATCTCCAACTGGGCAAACACCTCTACTGAAAGCCTTCATGACCAGTTGGGATGGAAAAAGGAAAAACAAAATCCTCACTCTCTTGCTGCCCTGTTGGGGTGGGAGGGAGCAAGGGAAAGGGGAGTATAAGAATCACACTAAAAGTTGCTTCCTGTCTCAGATTCTGCAATTGCCTGCAGAGCTGGTAAGTTAAGCCTTTTAAAGACTACCAGGGATATGGCTGCCTTTCCAAGTCACTGAAGGATTCTTTTTCATATCTTCTAAAGGGATATAAACATATCTTTGCACTTTGTTTAACCCATCAACACCCCATTGACCCTGGTACTTTCTCTCTAATTTCTGTGATTATATCAACTAGGTGGGGGGAACTAACTTTTGTTTATTGTGTGTGTGTGTGTGTGTGTGTGTGTGTGTGTGTGTGTGTGTGTGTGTGTGACAAGACCAAGTCCATATTTGGCCTGCCTACCCCATCTAAAAATGAAGAAGTGTTTGGAGGCTGAACCTGGCAAAAAGCCTCAATGGAGGAATTCTGGCTAGAAATATGAATAAAGAGGAAAAAATTTTAAATAAAATGAAGAAATATTATGGGATTAAAAAAAGTTCAAGAAATAAACCTGAGAGAAACTCCATAAGTATAAGTGAGAGAAAAGAATGATGGCACAAACACTTCGATAATCACTAGAAGAAACAGTGCAAGGGATTAAACAGTGAAAATGGGAATGACATTAGAACTTTTAAGGAAAAATGGGAAGAAGACTATTGACAACAGAAACTGGAAAACCGTATTCAAACAATGGACTTCCTGAAGAAATTATTTATTTCTTGAGACAATAAGAAATGTTATGACAAAGTAAAAAGGCTGAAAAATTAGAAGTGTATGTAAGACATTCACTATCTGAAACAACTGACATAGAAAATGAGTCAAGGAGAGGTCATCTAAGGATCACTGGACTTGGTGAAAATTATGACCAAGCAACCTAAATATCATATTTCAAGAAACAATGAAAGAAAATTATTTTGATCTATTAGGACCATGGGACAAAGTGAAAATACCAAAAAAAATCCATAGCCACCTCCTCAAAGAAACCAAAAATTGAAAAAATCCAGGAATGTCATAGCCAAAACCTAGAGCTTTCAGGTCAAAGAAAAAGTGCTATATGGAACCAAAAGGAAAGAATTCAAACATCCAGGAACTACTTATAGGATCACACCAGACTAGGTTGCAGCTACAATAAAGGAGAGAAAATCTTGGGGTTTGATATTCAAAAAGAAAGGGAAAAAAGGCTGCAATCAAGAATAAATTACCCTGCAGAATTAAGTATAATCTTATAGAAGGGAAGTGTATCCATTATATCAGGCAATAAAAAAAATCTCAAGAAAAATAGTGAAACAAATACATAATACACAATAATAATAAAGCGATGTTAGTAAAGCTGTAAATTGTTTCAGCATTTCTGGAAAACAAATTCAAATCATGGCCAAAATGTCACTAAGGAGATCAAAGACAGAGGGAAAGGACTCATACAACAAACATATTCACAACATCTCTTCCCAACAAATCTATTCTCAACAACATCTCTTCTCAACAAATCTATTCTCAACAAAGAATAAGAAACAAAGTGGGTGTCCATGAAAACAATGGCAGAAATTTAGACATTTTCAGACATGACCAATGTGTGAATTTGTGGTTCTTGACTATACTTGTTTGTTACATGGAAATGTATTGTGTTTGGAGAGGGTAGAGTGGGGGGGGGGGAGGAAATGAGGGGTAGTGATAATGATGTAGAAAAGAGAAAAGAAAAAGCTTCCATAAAACATTTTTAAAATACACAGAAGATAACATAAAGTCATTCAGAAAAGCACACATACAAGCAGGGCAGTACTGATATTATCTTGTTAATTTTTTTTAAAAAAAAAAAAGCTTTCTATAAAAGAGATCTGTGGTTTCATATATAATCCTCTTTTTTTTCTCTGTATAGCATCCTCACTGGGCTACTCTCCCACCTTGCATTCACACTCACAGGTTGGGTTCTCAGGATTAACTACCTTGAGATCCAAAGGGTACCCCATGGTTACCCATTCATAAAACTATAGCTCATGAGCTGCCACCAGTATGCTTTCCACTAACAATCAGTTAGTAGGTATGATTAGCTCTTAGCAAAGGCATTTACTAAGATGGAATGGTGTAGTAGCAATTAGATTTGAAGATCTTTCCCACCCATTAATAAGCCATGTGACCTGCTTACATCGCAAGAAGCCTAAGTTACATGTGATGGGAGGAGCTTCCTGACAAGAAAAGGACGTTACATCACAGAAGATGCTGAGAGAGAGAGAGACAGAGAGAGAGAGAGCAGTTAGGGCTACTAATGGCCACCCTTGTGATTGTTAGAACTGAAAAGGCTAACTTAGCTGTACTGTGAGTTTGTTTTGGGCAAGACCCCAGCAGGGGGGTCAGAGAGGTTTTGGGATGACCAGGCTACAGGCTGTGATATGGTGTTTTAAGCTCCTTGCTGTTATGATAAAGTGGGCTGACTGGCTATGGGAGCTGAATGTTTGGTTATGGGATATGGTTTTCTGGTGTCTGAATAAATGTTATACTTCTACCTTCTTTATGGAGAGTCTCTCATACTTTGTGATACAGAACTATATAGGCATATTCACGATTATCGTTGAGGTTGTGTTTATTGCCTTACTGTATCAAATGGTGAAAACAATAATTAAACTGGAGCACATTTCCCCACTAATGTACGAAGTATCCATGGAAAGAATGAGTACACAGAGTATTGTTGTGGTGAGACACATGTGTAAAGCACATGTGACTAAGGCTACTGTCTCCTCTGCTGCTGCGGAATTTTGAAGTCCTTTCTCTCAAAGTGAAATGCTCTTTCTAGCTCAATTGTAAGGATAGCTCTCTCTTAAATCAAGATCTGGTTTTCTTCTCTGCTACCTTACCGCTTGTCTAAGGAACTCAGCTTCTACCATATTCCAAGTCGTGCTGTTCAAAGCTGCTTTGGGCTTAAATGACTGTCACCAATTATGTATGTTTGTATAAAGTGTATGTCTGCTCCTTCAACTGTGTCTCAAACTCTCTCAAAGTTACTCTCCATCTGCTGGATGAGTTATCTCCTTCTGAGAAAATGGGTTTGTTACTAGACACCAAATCCAATGGGTATGTGGGGGTGGGGGGGAACTCTTTCTTCCCCTCTGGAGATGAAGAACTGGGCTCTTCCTCAACTTCTGACTTTCTCCTTGACTGTTCCAACTCTCAAACTCTCCAGAGATAAGCTATTTAAAGTCCTAGCAGGGCATGCCCATTTTTTTGCTTATCCAATACAATTGTCCATTTTTGACTCAATCAGAGATGTACTGACACTTTGGAAGTAGATAGCAGGCTCTCAGCACTTTGTTGCCACATTAAAATTTCATCCTCTGTTCATAGATCCTGTTACTCCATCAGCTGGGAGTGAGAGGGACAAATATCTTCCTCTGACATTCTTCCTCTAGTTAAACATTTACTGTCCCCAGAAAATCAACCAGGGTGCTTTTGGACAAAGATAACATGGAATAGCTCTCAAACAAATCCAAAATTAATGTTCTTTCAAAATGGTACAGCCTTACCACAGCTGATGGACCTGCGGATTATACTGACTTTTGAATTCTTGATTGTACTTTTTAATAAACAAACAGCATTCTACCAAATTCCTATGATTTATCATTTATCTTGGTGTTTGAAATGCCTATTATTACTCATACAGTACAGAAAAGAAAAGGAAAATCAAGTTCCAAAGTAATTTGCAGGCACCATTCTATTTCTTTTTTTTCATAATTAGGACATTTGTCCAATTCCAATTCTCTATTACTGCATTCATTTTCCATGATTTTTCAAAGATTACTGACTGCAGCTCAGTGTACTTTCAGTACCCTAGTTCATCTAGGTCTGGGGAGTTGAACTATTCAAGAACAATTAGGGGCTCTCTTACTATTTACCATCCTTATCTTGTATAACAACTCCCTCTTAGTCAGCCAGTTAGTCAAGAAACATTTATTAAGCACTTACTATGTGGCAGGCACTGTGCTAATTTTTATTCTGTCCTTTCCAGTAAAAAAAAAAAAATCATTCTCCTGGGCAGAGAAACAACGGAATAAATGTTGAGCAGCTCTGTCAACTACTATCATTGTCCCATCCGCACTGATCATCAGTCTTATCCTTTCATTGATTCTCCTCTCCCCCACCCCCTGACAGAGTGAATTCTTTATAAATTGGAAAAGGATTGAAGAACAGAATTTTAAAAGACACAACTATTTGTTTGAACAGGTGAAGAGTGATATAAGCAGAACCAAGACAATATACATAATGACTATAACAACATAAATAAAAAGAATGTTCTAAATAACAAATATATATGAGCTTGGAGAATAGATAATGCTTCATCTAGGCAGAGAGATGGAAGACCACATGGCATAATGTTGCATACACTGTCAGACATGGTCACTGTTCATTTCCATTGATAAATTATTTTCCTTTTAATAAGGGAAAGTTTAGTTCCTGAGAATGAAGATGGGGTGGTATATCCAGAAATGATTCTGATAGAAAAACAAAAGCCATCAATAAAACTTTTAAAGAGTCAACTGCATACAATTGCTGTATAATAATAAACAAAAAAGATATCAAAGGCTGAAAAATACAGATTTCAAATGAGAGATTTTGAATGCTTGAATTGACTCTAAGATTCAAAAGTTGAAATTAGGATATAAAATAAAGCCAGAATAAAATTAGAATGGGATAATGGGGAGGAGGGATTAGAATTTTGCCACTCTTAAGATACCATTATCCAAGAAACCAAAATATATGTACATATATGTGTGTGTAAATATATGCATACGTACATAAAAGACTATTAACTACATATTTTGAGGGAAAAATGAAATTCAAAAAACATTGGCAGAAAAAGATTAATCTGCAAAATCCTACTAATGAAATACAAGTCAAATGAACAAATAAGCAAGAACTTACAGACTTGAACAGAATACTAAACAAATATAGAGTATAATAAGAATATTAGAAAATTTATTTCTGACTCAAATATTGATGGTACAATTACATATTATAAAATATTGGTCATATTATAAGGTATAAATAAATAATAAACAAATGCATAAAAGTAGAAATTTTGTGCAGTGAATTTAGAGAACATAGATTACTAAAATACTCATTAAAAAGGAAATTAGGGTTGAAAGATGCAGACATAAATAAAGATTATTAATTATTTTCTTAAGGGTTGGGTCAAAGACAAGTTTACAAAAATAACAAAAGTGAGCTGTTGTATGTTGTGTCATACAACATAAAATAGATGTGATACAGTTAAAGTAATCCATTAATTCTAAACACATGGATGAAAGAGAAAATTAATAAGTTGTTTGGAGCTTTAAAAAAAATAAACCCAACAAACGCACCCAAAATACTCACAAGAGATCAGAAAAATTAAAGGAAAATTAAAATTTAGGGTGAAAAAAATGAAGAATGAACAAAGAGCAGTTTTTCAAAAAAGACCAATAAAATCAAAAAACCATTATTTAATTAAAATAAAAAGGAAGGAAAACCAAATTAAAAATAAGGCAGGAAAAAATCATGATGAATAGTGAAGAAATAAAGAAAATTTTCGGATTATTTAATATATAACTATATACTAGCAGAACCGAGAAAATGAAAGAAATTTATGGAAATATAGAAAAATATACAATATTTAAGTTAACAAAAGAGGAAATAAATCAATATCGGAAAGAAAAATTAAATAATCCATTACTAAATTGGCATTTGAAAAACATACCTAACTGTATTCACAGGTGATTTACATAAAACATTTTAAGTACAAATAATCTCAGTGCTACTTAATAAACTGAACTCAAAAATAAAGAAATGTTATATTTTAATAAATTTTATATAAGGCAAATATAATCCCAATCCCTGAACTAGAGAAAGATAAGGCAGAAAGAGAACTATAAAAAGAGAACCAATATCATGAATGAATATTGATACAAAATATTAAATATCATGCTGGAAACAAGAATACAGCAAGGTAACATTGATGTAAAATTTAAAAAAAACCTCTCCATTATGCTTTTGCCTGTAGTGCTCTATTGGGACCCTAATTGTGGCATCCAAAGTATGGCCTTTTTCTTTCAGCTTCATGTTATTTGGAAAATTTGTTAAGCATACTCGATACGCCTGCAACCATTTCAATGGCAAAAATATTTACCAGCATGAGACCAAGTGGAAAGCCATAGGAGACTCCACTAAAGACTTTCATCCAGGGTGATATGAACAAACTAAGTATCATTCTTTAGGTCTGATAACTCATCCAGGTCCAAATTCATCTAATTCTATGGTCATCCAGTACCCATCTTTCCATATTAGTCAAACATAATGTTAACGTCTATAAAATTTCTCTGTTTTATTAACTTAATAACTTCAAAAATAGTGAGAATATTTGATTGCAAACTTCACAAGGTTAGTTGAAGGAAATACCGATGTTTAAAACAAAGCAGAAACAATCGGGGGCAAGGGGAAGGGGGTGGTGTATGATCACTGAATTCAAATATTTGAAGAATATTTTCTTCGTCCCAGAAGACAGAACTAGGGAGGACCAAAGGGAGATGTTGTGGAGACAAAGACTTAGAGTTGATGTTAGGAAAAATTTCCTACCAATTAGAGCTGTCAAAAAGCAGAATATGAAGCCTTCTAAGTTACTATGATTCTCCATAATTACACAGAAGTTGTATGACCAGGAATGTAGACAGAATTTGTTGCTTGAGATAGGGGCTAGAATACATTCATACCTACCTACCATGCTTGTCCTCTAAGGCACTGCCTTTCTGGGACCCTCTTCTCTTTCCCCTCTATACTGCTTCACTTGTTGATAATTGAATCTGTTGATGCTCTCTGGAACTTCAATGAATTCAATTATCATCTCTAGGTAAATGATTCTTAGATGTCTTTATCTTACTCCAAACTCTCTTTTGGCTTCCCTGGCTTCCTTCAAGTCCTAGCTAAAACCCTGCCTTCTACAGGAAGGTATTCTTAATTCTATCCCACTCAATTCTGACACCTTCCTTCTATTGATTATCTCCAATTTATCCTGTTTATAGCTTGCTTGTGTAATTGTTTGCATACTATCCCCCCATTAGACTGTGAACTCCTTGAAAGCAGGCTCTGTTTTTTGCCTTTCTTTGTAATATCCCTAGGTTTTAGACAGTGCCTGGCATATAGCAGAAGCTTAATAAATATTTGTTGATTAATTGCCCTTCCTGGCCTCCAGTCTTGCGTCTCCAACTGCCTAAAGGATATCTAGAATTGAATATCTCCTAGACTTCTCAAACTCAACATAAACAAGACTCCAATTTATTTTTCAACTATCTGCTAAATGTAACTTGAGCCCTCAAACTCATAAGTATGGCACTCTATCAATACTGGTGGAGATCAATGCCTCATACCAGCCTAAGGAGTGGGGTGGAATTGGTGACAACAGGAGAGAAAAGAGATCTAATCTCTTTGAGTTCTTCTGGCTTCCAGCTTCAAGAGAGGAGATCCACAGTTCAAACCTTTCCTTAGGTTGCTGAAAGAGAGAAAGACACTGGAAAAGAAGTCAACATGTAGAGAAGCTGACAGTCTCTATCATGTCCCTATCCCCAGTTTGCTATGCTAAAGACTGGGTAATTTCCTTTTAAGTGAGATTTGGGACTCTTGGTTGAGCAAAGTAACTTGCTCCCAAAGGGACAACTTATTCAATCAGTATTGTCCGGTATAGATTCTCATATTTATACTTTGTCTGATCCTGTGTTGCCATTGTCTTGGATTAATGAGTTTCTTTGCTGTTTTCTTTTTTTTTTGTATTTTAATTAGATTTATTATTTTTAGTTTACAGCACTCAGTCCCACAAATTTTTGAGTTCCAAATTTTCTTCCCTTCCCTCCCTTCCTCCCTCCCTCCCCCAAGACAGTATGGAGTACAATATGTTCTACATATACCTTCACATTAAACTTATTTACACAATAGTCAAGTTGTAAAGAAGAATTATGACCAATGGAATGAATCATGAGAAAGAAGAAACAAAACCAAAAAAAAAAAGACAGAAAAAAGAAAAAAAGAGAGAGCAAATAGTTTGCCTCAATCTGCATTCAGACTCTGTAGTTCTTTCTCTGGATATAGACAACTCTTTCCACCATGAGTCCTTTGGAGCTGTCTTTGAACCTTGTATTGTTGAGAAGAGCCAAGTCTATCAAAGTTAGTCATCACAGAAGCAATATGACTGTGGTTGTGTACAATGTTTTCCTGGTTCTGTTCCCCTCACTCAGCATATCATGTAGGTCTTTCCAGGTTATTATGAAGTCTGTATCATCCCCATTTCTTATAGCACAATAGTATTCCATTATGTTCATATACCACAACTTGTTTAGCCACTCCCCAATTGATGGCCATCCCCTTGATTTCCAATTCTTTGCTACCACAAAAAGAGCTGCTATAAATATTTTTTGTACATACAGCTCCCTTTCCTACTTCTGTGATTTCTTTGGGATATAGCCTTAGAAGTGGTATTGCTGGATCAAAGGGTATGCACATTTTCATAGCCCTTTGGGCATAGCTCCAAATTGCTCTCCAGAATGGTTGGATCTGTTCGCAACTCCACCAACAATGTAACAGTGTTCCAATTTTCCCACATCCTCTCCAGCATTTGTCATTTTCCTGTTTTGTCATGTTAGCCAATCTGACAGGAGAGACGTGGTACCTAAGAGTTGTTTTGATTTGCATTTCTCTAATAGATAGTGATTTAGAGCATTTTTCATATGCCTATAGATATCTTTAATTTCTTCCTCTGAAAACTGCCTGTTCATATCCTTTGACCATTTCTCAGTTGGTAAATGACTTATATTCCTATAAATTTGGGTCGGTTCCCTGTATATTTTAGAGATGAGGCCTTTATCAGAGTCACTGGTTGTAAAGATTTTCTCCCAATTTTCTGCTTTCCTCTTAGTCTTTGTTGCATTGGCTTTGTTTATACGAAAACTTTTCAATTTAACATAATCAAAATTCTCCATTTTGCATTTGGTAATGCTCTCTTTGCTATTTTCTATGTGTGTTCATTCTAGAACTGATATCTGGGGGGAAAGGAGCCAAGCCTTGGGTAAAGAGCTTGGGGCCCTTCTTTCCTCACAAAGAAATAGCAATCAGAAGCTGTAGCTTGAACCTTAAATTTACATTCCCTAGACTAATAATATTTAAGGTAGCAAATAGATATAATTCTAACCCAACACTCCCTCTCTCTGAAGAGAGCATAGTGACCAGCCTCTGATCCCAATCTCCTACTTCCCCTCCCCTCAGCAATCAAAGTCTTCCTTTGGAGAAGAGTGGGGGGGGGGGGTGGGGTGAGGAGGAGACCTTAAAGATATTTATTCTTGTCTCTCCTTATTACATTTATACGTAGTTGTAATTGGGATGTTGTCTCCCCCAGCAAGATGTGAGCTCCTTGAACACAGACTGTTTTTGCTTTGCTTTAGTACCTTAGCACCTAACGCAGTACCTAGTACATAGTAGGTGCTTAATAAACAGATGCTTGTTGACTTTACTTGACTCTGAGATTCTGTGGTTGTTTTTTCTGAGTATCTTTTCCAGAACTGCTTTGTATGAAGCTATTTTAAGTGATGTACTGGCATGAAATATAGTGACCGGAATATTGGACTTAGAGTCAAGGAGACCTGGGTTCGAATCCTGCCATGGTGTAGTCAATATGTCTTTCCATGGTGGCCAGCTTACTGGGTGGTCCTTAGTCCTCTGCCCAAAAGAGAAGGGGCAGGAACAAGTAACCCTATGTTCTCCCAGGTCATCCCATCTCCACGAATAGGGCCAGTTTGGGGCAGAATTTTCTCCTCTAGTCCCCGCCCTTAACCTGTCTTTCCACCCCACCCCACACGCCAGGACAAATGATTTCTCTTCAGTCATCTGTGATTACAATGCCAGGGAAATGCTGTCTTGTTTATTCAGAGAGAAAGCAAAGCCTTAAGCTCCGTTTAAAGGTTCCTTGACTGTTGGGAGATCTATTAGCTGATTAATAAAATCAAATGAATATCCTCAGCTCGGTACGCTCCAAGGTGGAAGCCACTGCCTGCTGGAAAGAGCCAGCCAGCCAGTTTTACCCACCCAGCAGCCAAATCCCTCTCATGGCCTGGGCCTCTGGAAGCTCCACGCGAGCTAAGACACATCCTAAGAACACTAATGTAATTTGGTCCACTGCTCATTTCAAGGGAGTGATTGGGATCTGTTCCGTTATGTATTCAGAGAAAATAGACTTAAAGTACTATTAATTCCCTAAAAAGCAATTTAAAGGGGTCTGCATCTCCATTTGTAAAGACAGAGGGTAATAGGAGAGAATACCGTTTTACAAGTCACCTGGATTTTGTGTCCAGACAGCAGTTTATTAACCTTTAACTTGAGCGGACGTCCCAGTTTAATCATAACTGGCTGGTCTGCACGTAGTATATGAAAGACTACAGTGCGGCCTGGCCACAGTCAATGTCTCCATGCCGCCATGACAGCTATTGCCGTCTCCTCCACCGTCCTCTCCACAATCTCTCTCCTGCCCTCCCCTCCCCACCCACGCCCCACCCTCCCCACCCCCTCCTATGAGCAAGTAGGGAGTCCAAGAACTGTAAGCAGAACGAGGAACCATGGAGAGTGGACACTAGAATCTATCCAACAGCAAGTGAATTAAATGGGTCTGGCACCAGGATGGAGAGGGGAGAGATAAGTGATACCTTCTTACACATTAGAAGGTGAGGTCCCCTTCCCGCCTCCACCCGCCTATGAACCTCCAAACTTCATTGGCTTGTCCACCTCTCACCCTAACTCAGATTGCCTCATAGATCCTTGACTAGGAAGACAAGCAAAAACTCCAAACCCCAGAATTCTCTGAATGGTTCAGACCACTCCTCCCTGCCCACAAGGGAAGCAGAATCTGTCCCACAGGGCTGTTACATTAGCTTTGCTGCCCTGGGAAAGTCATTTAATCTGTCTGTGCCTCACTTAACTCATAGAGTAAATGGAGAAAATCACATCTGTAGTACCTACCAAGTTGTTATGAGACTTGAATGAAATCATTTATGTTAAGCACTTTGTGAACTTTAAAGAGCTATATAAATTTCATTTATTAGCAGTACTGTGATGTCATAAATTGTAGGAGCCCATCCAGATTAGCTCCAGAGCTCTCTGAAGTCTTTCCTGTGGTTATGAAATGAGGGAAAATTCCTCAAAACATTTATGAAAGAGCAAAGAGGTTTCAACCTGGCAGCTTGGAATTGAGTACAGTTCTCTCTGTTTCAGTATTATTTATGAGATTAGAAACCATTAATTCCTAAAATTGTTCTCTGGAGCATAAGTGGCAACAGCTGTAACTCTGGGCTTGCGGTCTTTCCACATGGTCTCCTCAGTAAAACACGCATGAGAACACACAGTGAAATGAGGGTGTGGCCTATTCCACATGGGCTGGAACCAAGACAAGCAAAAACAGCAAAATCTTCTCCTCTGTCAGTGCCCTGAGCCTGAGACCTTGCATGCTTCCTATGTCACTGAGCCACTCTCGTTTACAGAGACATTCACCTTTTCGTTTGGAAGAGATGTTTCATGTAAAGGGCATCCTCCTACTTTCACCAGGTAATAGTTAAAAGTTTTTTAAATGTGTCATGTGGATATCTAGTGGGCAGAGTGCCAACTTTAGAGTAAGGAAGAGCTCCATTAAAGTCCTGCTTCTGGCACATGTGGGCTGTGAACGCCGAGCAAATCACGTAACTCCTCAGTACCCAAGGCACCTCTTATTTGTGGCTCTCATTTTGGTCACTGCAACAAGGAACAGTGAGTCATGGAAGACTTCTAGGAATCACTCCCCCTCCCAAACTCTGGAAAAGTGGCTGGTTTAAAGCCAAGAGCGAGAAAGTGGAGCAAGTAGAAGGTGAGGACAAGGTTTCACAGAAGAGAGGCAGGAAGTAACCAGGGATTCTGAGAGCTACAGGCAGAATGAGGAACCGCTGAGAGTGGACCCTGGAATCCACCCAACAGCCAGTGAATTAAATGGGTCTGGCACCAGGATGGAGAGGAGAGAGACAAGCGATACCTCCTTACACAGTAGAATGGGAGCTCCCTAGAGAGGGCCTGGTTTTGCCTTTGCTTGTATCCTCAGTACATAGCGCAGTCCCTAACAAATAATCAGTTTAAAAGTATTTGCTGCCTTGACTTGGACTTGACTTTCACTCCCTCTTTGTACTCTTTCCAGAGACGAAGAAAAATGGCGCTTGCTAGCTACGTGACCCTGGGTAAGTCACTTAACTCTGTTTGCCTCAGTTTCCTCATCTGTAAAATGAGCTGGAGAAGGAAATGACAAACCTCTCTAGTATCTTTGCCAAGATAAGTCCCAATGGGGACAGAAAGAGTTAGACACAACTGAAAACGACTGAGCAGCAACAAAAACCACTCTCGTTGAAAATTTAACAGTTATAGGTAGGAGCCTGGATGGGTCGCCTCAAACACACCTCCTGAGCCCAATCTAAACCAAAACAGGTGCCACTCCTGCTGCTGAGATCTTGGGATATCTTATCCAACCCATTTTATAAATGAGGAAAGCGAGGGGCAGAAATGTTAAATGACTTATCCAAGATGGTAAGTAGAAGAGCTGGGATGTGAACTCAGGTCCTCTGTCTAGCACTTTTTCATCACCGTGCTAGTCATGGTCCTTCCAGATTAAGTCAGACTACCTCTTCCTCCATGTAAAGTTTACAATCATTCAGTGAAGTATGTGTTGGGTCCATTGTGTGCTCAGCTCTGTACTAGGTATCATGGGGAATTCAATTAAAGACAAAAATCTATGCCCTTAAGTCTAGTGTTCTTGGGTGCTAACTTGTATGGTTATTTTTAAACTCCCCCTTATTATTTCACTTTATTTTCTTCATTAGCCAAATCATTGGGAATCTCTTGTTACCTGCCTAGCCATTACCTTTAGGGAGGGATCAAATGTTGTTTGTTAGAGAGGGTCTATAGGATTTGATTTAATATAGCAAACATTTATTAAATGCCTATATGTGACATGGTCCTCTCCTAGAAGCTGTTGGACATATAATGATGAGATCAGATACAATCCCTTCCCTCAAAAGTATGGTACAGGAGGAAAGGCAGGTACACAGTTATAAAAACAAAGCAAAACAAAAAATCCCAAGGAGAAGCCCATAGGAGGCCCTACAACGAATCTGAGGAAGGAGAGATCACTTTCAACTTTGGAGGAAGGCAATGTGGGAAAGCACATTCTATAACCTTTTAAAATTTACAAAGCCCTTTCTTGCACAACCCTGTGAGGTATATAGTACAAATATTAGAATCTCCATTCTATAGAGGAGGAAACAGCCTCATTAAGGTTGTGATTACCTAGGGTCGGGGCCAATGCTTGGACAAACCTAGCTCTTCTAACTCTAATCCATTGCCTTTTCCTCAAGGGAAGAGGTGGTACCTGGCTTGGGTCTTGAAAGATAGGAGGTATTTCAAAAGGCAAAGTTGGAAAGGAGGCCATCCAGGTCTGGAGAATGATGTGAGCAAAGGCCTAGAGGTGGGAAAGAGAAGGATAAAAACAGTGAGGTCCACAGATGCCAGCATTCTCACCTGAGTGAAATAATAAATCTTAAAAGTCCCTTCTCACTCAAAATCCTATTATTTTGTAAAGTAATGTTATGAATTCCCTATCATACTCAAGCAGATGGTGGATAGCTAGCATTTACATGGAACTTGGAAATTTCCAAAGCACTTTACCTACCTTGTATCATTTGATCCTATCGATTCCCCTTTCCCTCACCCCCATTTTACAGAGGAGGAAACTGAGACAGAGAGAAGTTAAGCAACTTTCCCAGGATCGCATGACTAGTGGATCTCTAAGGTAAGATTTGAACCTAGTTCTTCCTGACTCCTCTTGCAGCAATCTACGCAGTATGCTACCTAACTGCCAACCCCTACACACCAACAACGGTGAGATCAAAGATAGCAACTACTGCTTCTGGTGATGATGATGATGGTGGTGATGGTGATGATGGTCACGGTGATAACGAATCATTTTTTTTCTAGTGCTTCCAGGTTTGCTAAATACTTTTTTCCCAACAGGTAGATAGTGCCCCTCATCAGAGATGGATGTTATGGAAAGGATTAAATACAGGGGGCAGTGAATTAGACAAAATGGCCTCTCTCGTCCCTTCTAACTCCCAGGCTCTAGAACGCTATTAAAATAATTCACCAACAGGTTAAAAAATTGCAGATCTCAGATGGCAGCTGTTATCCAGCTGTGGGAAACTCTGAAATGCATGCCCACTTCTGTTCACTTAGTCCAAGAAGAATCAGCTTTGTTTATTGCTGTGTGGAGAATCTGGATTTCCTTAAAGGTGATCTCCTTTGCCAGAAGGCCTCCTACTAGGAAGTACAGGAGTGGGTTATCTGGAGGTTTCTCACTATTAGACTCCCTAAATGTCATCTCCTACGGCTGGCACCTAAATGCCATTTAATTCTTAGTAAACATGAGAGGGAATGCCCTTTGCTAAGTATGTTTTAAAATCTTCTATTATCACCTGAATTTTGAATGGAGCCCAGATTGGGTATTTCAGAGTGGTTGGAGGTTCAGGGGAGAGGAAATGGGAGGGGGCAGGGACGCAATGTAGAAGCCAGAGAAGGAATGCAACACAACAGCATTTTTTCTAACCAATCAAAATCAAATTATACAGGAGCCCTATAATTGGAGTTTAATGTGTTTTGCTAATCAAATCACTATATTGATGGAGTTTATCAGCAGAAATACAATGTTAATTACTGAGGAATGATAAAAAATTAATGCATTTCTTAATGTAGCATCCCCATTATGCACATGTGGGAGGCTGTATGGCTGGTCATTCTTCCTTTTGATGGGTCCGACAGCCCTGGGCACATTAGCCCTGACTTGGCAATGTTCACTTGCCATCTTTAATTACGCATGGTTCACTTTTCAGAGCTGGGTATTACCAAGAGATGGTAAAGGAAGGTTTTCAAAGGTGAATAAACCTCATCAAATCCAGAGAAGCCCAAATAAACCTCTCCAATTCTGATTTCCTATGAAGAAAGTGCTTTGCAAATTTTAAAACACTACAAAAATATGAGCTGATTGTTACTGTGATGGTTGGTATCAGTGGACAGAGGCTGAACTAACACAGATATACCTCGGCGGTGTTCACATGTCAATTATCCAGGGGCACTGTCCCTTCCCAGTACCAAATGGCAGACCGGCCTGATCCCTCACTCGTCCTGGGCCAATAATCCCCCTCAGTTTTGGGACCCTCTCCCTCCTACTCCAGGGTGGATCATGATGGGCATTACTCCCAATCACAGCCCTCATTGAAACCAATAAGTGAGATTTTCAGAATCAGCTGGGTGATGATCAAGGATGCTACCAACTCCTGACAGAGACATGATGGATTTGTTGTGTAAAATGAGATTTTTTTAACATGGCCAATGTGGGAATTTATTTTGTTTGACTATGCATATTTGTAATGAGGGCTTTGTTTTTCTTTTCTTCTCTAAGTTCCCTTCCAGAAAAAACTTTAATTTTAAAAAATCAACTAAGAAGATTATTGCCTAAGGAAGTGTGCTAATGTCTCTTAGAACAAATGCTAATGGTAAACTCAGCCCTCATCCTTTCTGCCCTCCATTGTGCTCTGCTGTCTCTCCACTGTGTCTGATGAGAATCCTTCCCCAACAGGTACAACAGAAAAATTCATGGAATTTGGAATTTGAGGATCTGAGTTCAAATCCTTGAGCTGAAGGAAGTCACTCAGCCTTTCTGAGCTTCGGTTTCCTCAGCTGTAAAATAATAGGTTTGGGCTAAGTACACTCTAAGGTCCCTTCCAGCTCAAAATCTGCAGCTCCAGACCTCATTCTCTGATCCCTTTCATACTCTGATATTCACTGAAATCTAACCAGCTGTCCCCACCCCACCTCCTGAAGATATTACATCCCTTCGAAATTTTTTCATGACTAGCTGCTCCTTCCTTCAAATTCCCTGACCCATGGAGCCAGGAGGAGGAAGAGAGGGCATTCTCTTTGCTCCCTACTGCCCTTTACTGAGACCTTGTTCCACCCGTCCTCTTAGAAAGTTCACTTTAGTTTGTCCAGATCTTTACTGCCATTACATGAAGGTCACACTCTCATCCACCAAAATTTCAGTGCCTGTCTCCCAGTAAAGACTGTACTGGTAAATGTTTAACAACAGACTCTCTGGGAAAAAGAAATGTACCTGACACCCTTTTAAGTTTGATCTGCATTGCTATCATTTCCCTTATCACTTTCTTAAGTCTAGAAAATCAACAAAACAATAAATCAAGCCTTGATTTCTAGCATTTGCTGATTTTCAAGGTGGAAACGATCACACTGAAAATTTAACAACAGGCTCTAAAAAGCCATAGCAAACTGACTTTCCTGCTCCCCAACTTTTCCCCCATCCTAACCCTTGCCCCCCTGCTCCTAGTTCTATTTCATTCCCAATTCCTATTACCTCTGTCCTTAATTTATCTTAATTATGTAGAGGAAATTGCTTTAGACAATTCCATCCCCCACCTCTGACCAAATCTATCCCAGGATTCAGAATTCCTAGTAATGTCTGTCAGTAGTGTTTCCTAGAGATTGTGCTATTCTCTGGGAAATTAGGGCTTTTCTATTGTATCAAATGCAAACATTTGTCATCTTTTTTGAATTGATCTTATTATTAGGAATTTTGTGAATTGAAATGGAGGGAAAAGCCATTTTCATATTACATTTACGTTAAAGGTGTCAGATAGTCTCTTCTTTCCCAGTCTTTAAGAGCTTTAAGGAAGCAATGGATAACTATAAGAGATGTGTTTCTTGGACTGATAGGCTCCCATTTAGTGATACATGGAATGAATAGTTCGGATTGCCATGCACAACTATTTGGTGTGGCCTTTCAATCCATCATGACAACCAGAGGCAGAAGGGATAGCAAAGATCACCTGTTTCTATCATTTCATTTTTCTGACCAGGAAACTGAGGCACAAAGATGGAAAGTGACCTGTTAAAAGTTCTTGCAAGTTAGTGGCACGAGTAAGCCAGGTATGGGGACTTCCAGTCTGGCACCAAAAACTCAGTATGACATGGCAGGAAATTACATTTTAGATTGCTTTTTTAATAAAGATTGGTATCCAGTACAATTCCATTCAATTCAGAAAGCATCTACTATATCTGAGACATTGTAATAGGTCCAGGAGACACAAAGACAACAACAAAATAGTTTCTGCCCTCAAGGGAATTATATTCTTTTCTTTCTTCTCTTCTTTCCTTTTTTCCTCTTTATTTTATTTAATGGGGGAGGGGTGAATGGGAGTGGGTCTCCCTATCTCACCCAGACTATAAGTGTAGCAGCCTTCTTCCAATGCTGATCAGTCATTAAATCTTTAACCTGCTTCATTTTTCTTACCTGGGTCAATTTGCCCCTCATTAGGTAGCCTGGTGGTCATGGAACATAATGCTCCTCGGGCATCAGTATATTAGTGTCAAATTTGGTGCAGAAATCTTATCAGATTTAGCTCCACTATAGGTCAGAATCCCAAAACTCAAGTTGTCTACCAGCCTCAGTCTCCTGTAGCAGCAAAGGTATAGGATGAATCCACAACAGGAGCTCACATTCTACGGGGAAGAAAATAGTGACCATCAAGTCATTAAGAGATGATCAATTACCAAGGATATTGTGGAAGGGGTCCCTAGTCAGGTAAGATAGGGTGGCATTGGCATTGGGGGGTGGAGCTAAGATGGTAGAGTATAGGACAGGACCCAACTGAACTCTCCCAACATTCTCCTCCAAACAACTCTAAAATTATACTTCAAACCAAATTTTGGAGTGGTAGAGCCAACAAAAGGTCAGAGAGAGATGTTTTTTTCCCAGCCTAAGACAATTTAGGAGGTCCATAGGAGAAATCTGTAACACTAGCTCAGAGTATGGCAGGAGCACCAGTGGTGGGCCTTGGAGGTGGCCTTGACAGCAACAGCAACAGCAGCTTTTGGAGTTCTCAGCCAAGAAATGGTATGGGGATTGGACAACTGTTCAGAAAGAGATTGTAGATAACCTCTTGTTGGCACTGGATGCAGCTGGTCCAGACTGGCAACTCTATTGGCCATAAGCAGTTCTGGGTCACAGTTTCTGGACAGAAAGGAGCTCTTATGATTGGTCACATAGGAGAAAGAGCCCTGGTCACAGTACCAAGGCCAAGAGGAATACTAAGCACTTGTAACTACAGGGGAGCAGAGGCCCTTCCTGGGTAAAGACCAGATCACAGACCAGAAGAGTAGTGACCACACCTCTCCCAGGATAAACCACCTTGGAAGCACTGGAAACTTACAGACTCCCAGAGCAGCTCTGAAACAGCAGCATGAAAAACCCTGAAGCTTGGGACAGTGCTCCCCACACCCTAATAAGTAGAGTCCAACTTCAACATAAAGTTCAAAGTCAAGAAATAGGCTGGAAAATAAGCAAACAAACAAAAAAAAAAAGAACTTGACCCTAAAAAAAAACTATTATGGCGGCAGGGAAGACAAAGACATAAACTTAGAAGAAGACAACAATGTGGAAACAGCAAAACATCAAAGAAAAATGCTAATTCAATACAAGGCCACCAAGAATTCTTGGAAGAATTAAAGAGATAAGAATAGTAGAAGAAAAATTGGGGAAAGAGAGTGATAAAGAAAATTATGAAAAGAGAATTAACAATTTGGTAAAAGAGGCACACAAAAAATACTGAAGAAAATAACACCTTAACAAAACAGAATTGGCCTAATGGTAAATAAAAGGCACAAAAATTCACTGAAGAAAAGAACTCCTTTTAAAACAGAACTGGTCAAATGGAAAATGAGTTACAACAGTTCACTGAAGAAAAGAATTGCTTAAAAATTAGAATTGGGCAAGAGAAAGCTAATGACCCCATAAGACACCAATAAACAATAAAACAAAGTCAAAAGAATGTAAAAAATGGAAGAAAATGTGAAATATCTCATTGGAAAAACAAATGACCTGGAAAATACATCAAGGAGAGATAGTTTAACATTTATTGAACATGAAAACCACAATAAAAAAGAGAGCCTAGACATTATATTTCAAGAAATTATAAAGAAAAACTACCCTGATATCCTCGATCCAGAAGGTAAAATAGAAATTGAAAAACTCCACTTATCACCTCCTGAAAGAAATCCCAAAATGAAAACTCGTAGGAATATTATAGCAAAATTCCAGAATCCCAAATCAAGGAGAAAACATTGCAAGCATCCAAAAAAAACCGTTCAAATATTGTAGGGCAACAGTCAGGATCATACAAGATTTAGCAGCTTCCATGTTAAAGAAGTAGAGGGCTTGGAATATGATGTTCTAGAAAACAAAGGGCCTAGGATTATAACCAAGAATAATATACCAACAAAATTGAATATAATCCTTTGGGGGTGCATATTTAATGAAATAGAGGGCTTTTATAGCAAAGAGGGTAATGGAGGTTGGCAGGCAATGTTTGAACTTCACTCTCCTTGGAATTGTTTCAAAGAGAGAAGAATATATATACACAATCAGATATAGAAAACTATCTTACTCAATAGGGAGATAGGAAGGAAAAAGGATAAAAGTTTTGGAGGAGGATTATAAGGGGGCAGGAAGGTTGAAGGAAGCAACGGTCAGAAGTAAGACAGACTTTTGAGGAGGGGCAGGATAAAAAGAGAGAGAGAAGAATAAACAGAGGAAAATGAGATGGAAGGAAATACAGTTAAGGATCATAACTGGAAGTATGAATGGGATAAACCAACCCATAGAAAGAAAGCAGCGGAATGGATAGGAAACCAGAATCCAACAATGTGTTGTGTACAAGAGACATGTTTGGGACACAAAGACAAACATAGAGCTGAAAGGAAGGGTTAGGGCAGAGTCTATTATGATTCAACTGAAGTGAAGACTATAGGCAGGAGAAGGGGGAAGGGGGAAATCATAATCTCAGACAAAGCAAAAGAAAAAATAGACCTAACCGAAAGAGATAATCAGGGAAGTTACATTTTGCTAAACAATGAAACAATATCAAATGATTTTACAGCACGTTTCTCTGATAAAGGCCTCATTTATCAAATATATAGGGAACTGGGTCAAATTTATAAGAAATAAGAACTATTCTCCAATTGATAAATGTTCAAAGGATATGAACAGGCAGCTTTCAGAAGAAGAAATCAAAACTATCTATAGTCACATAACAATATGTTCTAAATCACAATTGATTAGAGAAAAGGAAATTAAAACAACTCTGAGGTACCACTTCACACCTATCAGAAATGACAAATGTTGGAGGGAATATAAGAAAATAGTTATACTATTGAATTGTTGATGGAGTTAAGAGCTGGTCCGGCCATTTTGGAGAAGAGAACAATTTGAAACTATGTCCAAAGAGCTACAAAACTGTGCACATACCCTTTGACTGAGCAATACCACTACTAGGTCTGTACCCCAAAGAGATCAAAAAATAAGGAAAAGCACCTGTATGTACAAAAATATTTATAGCAGGTTTGTGTGTGTGTGTGGTGGCAAAGCATTGGGAATTGAGGAGATACTCTTCAGTTGAGGAATGGCTGAACAAGTTGTGGCATATGGTTGTGATGTAAATGACAAGGAGGTGGTTTCTAAAAAATGGCAAGAACTATTTGAAGGGATGCGAAGTGGAGTGAGAAGAACTGGGAGATCATTGTGCACAGTGACAGCAATGTTGTCATGATGATCAACTGTGAAAGACTTGGCTACTCTGGTCAATGCAGTGATCCAAGACAATTACAAAGGACTTATAAAGAAAAAATAATACACATCTCCAGAGAGAGAACTGATGAGCTCTGAGTGAAAATTGAAGGATGGTTGTCTTTGCTTTGTTTATTTTTTACTTTTTTCCTATCTGTCTAATGTGGCAATGTGTTCTGTATGATTTAGCATATCATAAGTGATATCCTATTGTTTGCCTTCTCAGTAAGTGGGGGAAGTGTGAGAAGGAGAGAGAGAATTTAGAACTCACAATCTAAAAAGAGAAAAACGCTTAAAAGTAAATAAAAATAAAAGAGAGAGAGCTAAAAAAAATTTAACATTTCTGAAAAAAAAGAGCCTACTATGTGATGTACAACAACCTTGGGAGATAAACGCTGTTATTATCCTTGTTTTACATTTGGGAATCTGAAACGAACAAAGCTTAAGCACAAAGAATGCTTAGCTTAGAGTTGGAAGACCAGAGTTAGACTCTCAACTCTGCTTCTTACTACCTTTTGGACCTTTGGCTAGTTCCTTCTCCAATCTGGGCCTCAGTTTCCTCATCTATAAAATGAGAGTGTTAGTCTAGAGAGAGATTCTTAATCTTTGTCATGTCCTGGACCCCTTTTGCAGCTTAGTAAAGACCGTAGACCTCTTCCTTCTCATAATGTTTTTAAATACACGAAATAAAATATATCGAATCACAAAGGAAACCAATTGAGTTGAAATATTATTATCAAAATATCCAAGAAAGTTCATAGACCCCAGATTATGAATCTCTGATCTCAACTAAGAGATTCTGTGGCAATATACTATATTGTCTCTCACTACAAGTGTGACTTTAGACAAGTCATTATACTTCTTAGTTTCAATCTCAATTCATCAAACATGTATTAAGCACCTACTACATGGAAGGTACTGTGCTAGGGATATAAAAATAGATATAACACAGATCTCATTGTCAGGGAGCTTATAATCTAACGGGGGACATTGGGAGACATACATACTAGTAACTATGATATATAGAATAGTGAGCTAAATTCAAAGGACATGTTAATCATCAAACCATGCTTCATCCCAACCAATCACCTAACAAGACCCCAGGGCCTAGCCAGTGAGGAGTCAGGCAGTCAGTGTGTGTGTGTGTGTGTGTGTGTGTGTGTGTGTGTGTGTGGTGGGGGTGGTGGGTTGATCAGAAAAGGCCTTCTATAGAGGATTCGAGTTAAACCTTGAAGGAAGCCAGGATATCCGAGAAGTATGGTGAGAAGGTGGAGCATTCCAAGCATGTGGGGTAACCAGTGCCAAGATATCTTGCCATATGGCTTTTTGTTGCTATGTCTAGAGGCCTTTTTCTGCTTTACCACCACCACCACCACCACCACCACCACCACCACCAGATTCCCCTTTCATTCTATATAGAAGTTGAGCATATCCCTAGCCAGGTAAGGCCAGAGTAGAGGTTCCAATAACTTCGATCTAGTTACTTATATTTGTCTCTTCCATTAGGATGTGAGCTCCTTGAGGACGGACTCTTTCTTTTTGTCTTTCTTTGTATCTCCAGTTTTTATTACTGCGCCTGGTAGATAGTAAGCACTCAGTAAATGCTTGTTGACTGATTGACTCCTCGGGCCTGGTTTCTTCTTAGATGGCTGGATGGGGGTGTAGGGCAGGCTAAATATATGGAGCTAAGGTGAGTATTGACTCATCCTCCAATATTGGTTGTTCAACTCCAAGCTGAGTGGATCCATTTCCCTGGGGTGGGGAAGGTCTCTGGTAATCTGGTTCCAGAACATTGAAAGGTAGAAGGATGAGAAAAAAATCACTGTTCTCTGCAGGGATATGTCAACAGAAGCTGGACTAAAGGCAAGATGGTCCATGTTGATGACTATGGACAATCTGAAGAGAAAGATGTTGGGGTGGGGTTGGGGGGAAGGGGTAAGACAGGCTCAATCATAAACATGCGGCTCAAGGGAGCACACCCAGAGATACCCAAGAGAAGATTCAAGAAAATGCAACCTCTTCAGTTGCATTGTCCTACTGACATGTTCCCATTGGCCTCCTCCCTCCTTCCTCCAGCATTTTAAGGCTTTACACAAGCAGGATCATGAGAACTAAGCTCAAAAACTAGCCATAAAGATCTTACCTCTTTCTGCTTTTATATGCCAGCCTCAGGCAGACTCAGCATGGGTGAGAGACTGGCACTCCCCTCAGGAATGGTGCCTAAAGCAACTGACTTCCCTCTCCCATACCACCTTTCTATGCTGACACACTCCAAATCTCTCCATCTTGTCTGAAAGGATAACAAGAGACTTTGTCAAGTACCTTGGATATCTGGGTCATTCTTGTGATCTAATAATCGATAGCTAAGATTGCTGTCTATATTAGTGGAGAGTATCTATAGGAATATATCTTATATAGTCACATATATGAATACATTATATATCATGTATTAATTTTATGTATAATGGAAAATATATAACTAAGCCTTTGATATGTAAATCAGGAAATAATTATATATTTAAATATATACTTCTATATTTTTTATATTTTTATAAATATTTAAGTATATGTCTGTATAGCCTGTTTTACATATCAGAAGCTTAGAAAAAGGATGCCCTTGCTCCAATAAGCTGCTTTGTAAATGCTATCCTAACCTTTTTTTTCATTGGGTGCGTTTTGTAGAGTTGGGGAAGGACAATTGGGTTGGATTCCTGCCCTCTGGAGAATGGGACCTAGATACATACTGGTGTTTACGTGTAATCACAAGAGACAAAAGAGAGAATCCTGGGGAATGAGGAGAGGAGTGGGGGGAAATAGGAGGATATAGGTAGAGATCCACAATAGGTATAAGAAACCATGCTGAGTTAAGAACAAATTCATGAGTAATGCAAGGTCCAGTGAAGAAGGCAGACAGGAGGGAAGTATGGTGGCTGAAGCAGCAGCAGTCTGGAGCCCACAGAATGAGCACAGAGTCAAAGAGAACACAACAAACTATAGAAGGGAGGGTTAGGGGTTCACAACATCACAATTTGCCTCACACAACTCCCTTGCTCAAGGCAGCTGCTCACCACTGCCCCCTGCTGCTTCTGTACTGCCTGGACACCTGGGGGACAATGCAGAGGAAAAATCAGATTTCTAACATTTTGCTTCAGAACATTCAAACCACTCTGAGTCAGCTTGAATTGAGGCTTCCAAAAGGATTTCTTATGGTGGGTCCACAACCTTTAAAGTAAACCTCTGAACATAGATGGTCACTATAAAGCTGTCCTGTTCCCCCACAATCTAGGGAATCCCTTTAGAAATGCTAAAGAAACATCAAGGTTCTTTTTAATATTCAAGTGATCAGTCCTGAAGCACTATATGCAATGATGTTCCAGTTCTTTGAGTGTTTTGAATGCATTTTAATGATCATCAAAACCTGATTGCCACCAATAAAGTAGCAAACAATATAATTCCATTTGTGTGCAAATGTCTAAAAAATGCATATATGTGTGATTTTAGTTTACAGAAATATGGGTGCATGTTTGCATATTCTTGTGTATAGAAACACACTTACATATAACATGTATGTACTTATATAACTTGCAAAAATAATCTACTTTTCCCTTTCTGCTGTATAAGAAAAATCAAATCAAAGCACGGAGATGCTGAAAAAAATACTACATGTATCAGTCACCTGATTTCAATTGTGCCTCCCTTTGAACCTCGGCCAAATCATTTTGTACATTAAAAATTGGTCAGGGATGATAAGATTCCATTTTCATGGTTGGTAATGCAGAACCTGCGAAAGAATACAATTACAGACCCCTGAGTAAACTCTTCGAATGTCAACTTGATGTAAATGATCAAGTGTTGACAAAGGGGCTGGGGAGGGAGCAGGAAGAGAGGGAAAGGAAGGCCGGACCAAAGTGGGGGATGGAGGGAAGAAAGAGAAGCATAGAGAAAAGAGGAGGAAGAAGAGGGAGACAAAGAGGGAGAAGAGAAAGAACTGAGGAAGGGGGAGAAACAGACACGGAGATAAGCCAACTTCCTCTTCTGCTTGTCACACAGCTGAGATATAGGGTACCGTGGTCCTAGCTGCTCTAGAGGGCAGGGGCCTAGCCAGTCCCTTTGGGAGGAGGACTCGGCATTCTAAGTTTATCTGAAGCAAAAACAAAGTCACCAGGCTTTTGAGTGTGTGCACAGAGAAAGGCAAAGGCAAAAATACAAACATAAGTTCTAGTATCACTTTGAAACGGATTGCAAATCAGTCAGGTTAGCCTCTGGAGACATCAGTCATAGGTTTGCCTTGGGAAAGGAGTTAGAGGCTGAAAATTCATAGATTTAGGAAGCGAGTGAAAACTAAGTTATCTAAGACTAAAAACTGGATTGTCTTGAAAAATCAATCAGTCAATAAACATTTATTTGGAACCTTCTAGATTCCTAGTACTGTGATAAGCACTAGAGATTCAGAGACAGACAAAAGCAGTCCCTGTTCTCAAGGAGCTCACAGTCTAATGGGAGAGACGTGTTAGTTAATAACCGTGTGCAAATACAGAAAGATAAATTGGAAGTAACCAATAGAGAGAAGATACTAGAATTATGGGGATTCAGAAAAGGCAACCCGTAGGAGGTGGAGTATTAGCTGGGACTCAGAGGAAGCCAGAGAAGCCAGGAGGGAGAGATGAGACACGAGAATCCAGGCTTGGTGGGAACAGGCGGAGAAAATGCCCTGAGTAGAGAGAGAGACAAAGTGTCTTATTCAAAGAATGCTAATGTCACTGGATCAAAGAGTGAGTGCACAAACACACACACACACACACACACACACACGCACCACACGCACACGCACGCACCCAATTCAGTTCAGTTCAATTCAGTAATCACTTATTAAGAGCCTACTCTGGGAGAGACAACCACTGTGAAGTTAGTAAAAATTAGACTTGGGAGTCAACAACTGCTGTGGGCAGGCCCTGCCTCAGACACGTGACTCTGTGACCCTGGGCCAGTGCCCCAGGCTACTCTCTAGGAAATAAGTGAGAGAGCTGGAGGTTCTGACCTGCACTGATGAAGGGAGTTTCCTCACTGGAATCTCCCCGTACAATGAAATCATAAAACTGATTTTTTCTAATGCACAAGGAGTTTGAGATACAAAAACAAAATAGTCCCTGTACCCAAAAAGATTCTTTTCTACTGAGGCAGCACAAAAATTTTCACAAGAAAATAAAGATAAAGTGATTCTTAGAAAGATTGTTAAGAACTAGGGAAAACGCAGAAAGTCCTCACGTACAGTGGGCTAAAAATGGACTTATTTCAGAATTTGGTGCTTTTTGATGTAATATTTAGATACCAGTAAAGAATTTAGGGGCATTCACAGAGAATGGCCAGCACCTTTTACAAAGCAGAAATTTAAGTGAGGTGCGTTGATATGGCTTGCCTTGATTTCACCGAATTGACCAGGTAACAATTTTTATATTGAATTCGAGTCTACTGTTCAACGTAAAACTTTGCAGTTCCTTTGTAGATGACTTGTGCAAATTTTATTTCTTCTGGCTTCAACCTCTATACTTCATGAAGTGATTTATTATCCTATCTTCATAATTCTAGAAAGAACAGGAAATAGGATATAGTAGAAAGAGAACTTGATTGAGAATTAGAAGACCTAGGTAGTGGTCTTAGGTCTGCCGCTCATAAGCTGTAAGTGACTTTAGGCAAATCATCTTCCCTTCTCTGGTCCTGTTATCTCCCCTTTAAAGTAAAGGACTTTGGATTAGATAATCTCGAAAATGCCTTCAACCATCCTATGGTTCTGTGATCTGAAAATAATTAACCTTGCACCATTTGTGGCATAGAGGGGAAAAGGAAGAGAATAAGCATGTATATGGTGCCTACTACATGCCAGGCACAATGCTAAGCACGTTACAAATATTATCTCACTGATATGGATAGGGTGGTATAGAGCCATAGTCTTCTACTTCTGCCTAAGCACCCCATTTCAACCCCAGCCTGGGGTGGTTTTCCTGAAGGACCATTGCTATAATACTGTAAGCTACATTAATAAAAGAAGAAGTTGTGATTTCTGACTGGCTGAGAGTATGTTGAGTAAGTCTGTCCCTCAGGAAAACCATCCCAGGCTTGAGCTAAAGAGGGATAACAAAGCTAAGAGGGAGGCCATGCAGCAAGCTAGAAAAAGTAGATGCCTAGTTCGCCCTGCCCAAACTGAACCACTCAGAAGTCCAGAGTTTTTATCAAAAACAAATTCACTGAGATGAATCCATGGGTTAAACAGAAAAAAAAATAAGCAAGAGGTCATGTGGAAAGAGCACTGTATCTGAAATCAGAGAAACTGGGTTAAAATTCCAGCTTTGCTCTTTATTACCTGTGTGCCCCAGAGCAGGGAACTTACTTCTATCTGACTCTGTTTCCTAATCTGTAAAATGAGGAAGCCAGACTAGATGAGTTCTAAAGTCCCTTCCTATCTTAAATCCTATGATCTTTTGACTTATAAAAGAAAGAGAAACATAGAACCTGAGATGGGATTTGTTATGGGTCCAGGGACCTCCTCGCACAAGGACAAGCAGGCAGAGCATATTCTGAGTGTTTCAAAACTCAACTTAGTGTCATTCCGTTCTCTTTTGCATTTGGTAGATATTCTACCTAACAAACCAAAGTCATTCGTTCTAGGGCGCTATGACTCTGGGTTTCTAGAGCTCCCGATCCTGCTCCAAGCCTTGGTGCCGGCCGTTTAGCTCTGTCCTGGTATGTCACTATGGGCCCCAATCTCTCTTTGATTTATTGGCACTTGGCATTGACCCCCAGCCTCAGATCTGAAGTGCCCTTTGTGTTCTGGTGTTCATTCATCTTCCTCTACAACACCTACTGGCCATGGCCTCCTGACCCCAGATCCACCCATCTGCTGCTCTTTCCCCAACAAAGCAGAATCCTTAATTTGAAGCCTCCACGAACTCCAATCTGCCTTTTTCAGGCTTAATTCTGGAAAGCGCCCCACTACTCCCCTCATTTAATTTTTCCTCTGACCATGGCATATTTATCATGCTTGACTTTCACTTTTGCTTCTCTCAACCTGTGCACACACTGTACTGTCCCCCATGCTTAGAATCATAATTATTTCAATTACAACAATAACTCACCTTTAACATAGCCCTTTAAGGTTCACAACGTTCTTTCTTCACAACTCTGTGAGACAGACAGGTAGGTAGGGAGGTAAGTAGGTGGATGGGTGGGTCTCCCATATGATTTCCATTTATTGAAATTCTATTCTTCCTTCAATATCTGGCTCAGGGGCCATCTGCCCTATGCAGCCTTCTAGCTTCAACCCAACTAGCAGAAATGTCCCTTGCCTGCTCCTGTCCTTTAAGTCTCCTTAGAGCAGCACAGAATCGTGACTCTCAGTGCTAGAAGAAATCTGAAGGGACATTGGATCCAATCTGTACCTACATGGCAACTCTTTCTATCTACTCCATCCCTGAAGAATGATGTCAGGAAATACAATGACATCTTGAAGACCTTCAGTAACAGGAAACTTTTTGCCTCATTCATCTTTTGTATAACCCTGCTTGTGAGGATGAGTTCTTGTTTGTTTGCTTTACATTGAGCCAAAGTCACAGCAGCTTCCATACTTCACTGTATTCCATACGTGGTCCCAGCAGATCAGATCTCATCATTCCTCTTTCTCTCGGCCCTTCAGATACTTGAAGACAGCGATTGTTGTCCCCCAACCCCAATTTTCTTCTTCTTCATGCTGTGTCCCCAGTTCCTTTAACCAGCCTTTATACAGCATGATTTCCCTTCCCCTCACTCTCCTGGTCACCTTCTTCTGGACATGCTCTTGTTTGTCAATGTTCTTTCAAAAATGTGGCACCCAGGACTAACCCCAATACTCTAAATTAAGCAACTATGTGGCATGATGGATAGAGCTGGGGTCAGAAAGCCCTGAGTTCAAATCCAGCCTCATCTACTTACTAGCTGTGTCCCTGGGCAAAGTCGGCTAATTTTTGTTTGCCTCAGTTTCCTCATCTATAAAGCGAGAATGATAGAAGCACCTACTTCCCAGGGTTGTCTTGAGGATCGAATGTTATAATAATTGTGGAGCTCTTGGCACAGTGCCTGGCACCGAGTAAGCGCTATATATGGTTATTACTGTTATTATTATTAAATGTTGACAGATTAAAGCAAAGTACAGTGAGACTTATCAGTTCCTTTATTTTGTACACTCTCTTAATGCAATCTCCTATTGCATTCTACAAGCAGCTTACTATCAGGGACTGTATTATATACATCTTCACTTCCCCGGTGCCAAACATATAGTAGCCGCTTACTAAACGTTTATTGAATTGAACTCAGGCATGACATTGTCTATGGCAGGCCCAAACAAATCACACCCTTTCTATCAGCAGAACCTAAGTCCCTACATTCAAGTTCCTCCCCCCCACCCCACCCCACCCCCACAACACATCCTATCATCATTCAGAAGCTGAGAGCAAGACTGATTTTCCAATTTATTTTAGAATTATCAGCCGAACTGATTAAGGCAGCCATCAACTTTGGTTGTTCTCTATACGTCGTTTTCATTTCACATTTCCAATGTTTTTTCATGTGCACTCTGCATAAATTATTGAAACATTATTCTATTTATCCATCCCCCTGTGACAGAAATAGGTTTTCTGAAGGCAGATCTTTCCCTAATCAGTTTTGTTTGTCTTACTTCCCAATATCGCCACGTCTCTTAGGCTGGCGAACGAGTGACACTAGTTGGCTTTTTCCAGAGAACAAAAGACCCTGTGGGCCAATAAGGACAGGATTCTAAATTATCAGGTTCCTGAAAATACAGCTTTGATGGCTGGAGAATAAAAAGCTTCCAAAGTCAGGGCACTCAGGGCAAGCCAGAAATAGAATGAAGTTAGGTGATACTGGCGGAAATCTTAACCCAACCCAGAGATCCAAGGGGCCTTAGAATCATGGAATTTAGAATGTCAGAGCTGGAAAGTAACTTGGAGATCATCCATTCCAACCCACTTACAAAGAAACTGAAACTGAGGCCGTAACTGGTGAAGTGACTTTGCAAAGTTCACCCATGCGACCAGGTGATAACCAAACCAGGACTATCTGTGTCTAGCCTGGGGCTCAAGGTCTCAAGTCACAAAATCCTAAAATCCCAGAGTTAGAAAGGCTGCCAGAGGCACTTATCCCCACCCTTGCCCAATTCAGGAATTTGTCTCCATAAAGGAGGCAGATTAGATGAAAGTGTAGAGTCTTTCTGCTAGAAAGGACTTCAGAGGCCATCTGGTCCAGAAGATCTGAATGAGAATCCCCTCTGCAAAATCCCCAAGTGGTCACCCCATCTCAGCTTGAAAATAGCCAGTGATGCAACCACAGGTATATGGATTCTGTGATGATTAACCCTGATAGACTTCGCTCTTCTCAGCAGTACCAGGTTCAAAGACAACCCTAAAGGACTCATGATGGAGAGAGATATCTGCAGATTGAGGCACACTGTATGCTCTCCATTTTTTTCCCCCTTGGTTTTTCTTTTTTTGTTGTTGTTGTGTTTCTTCTTTCTCATGATTTATTCCATTGGTCATAATTCTTCTTTACAACATGACTATTGTGTAAATAAGTTCAATGCAAAATTATATGTAGAAGATATATCAGATTCCATGCTGTCTTAAGGAGGGAGGGGGGGAGGGGAGAAAGAAAATCTGGAACTCAAAATTATGCGGAACTGAGTGTTGTAAACGAAAAATAATAGATCTTAATTATAAATAAAAGAAAATAGCCAGTGATGGGGACCTGAAACTTAACTTCTATCAAGTTTGTTAACATGTCCATCATGTGGAATGTAAGCTTGTGAAATAATCAAATCCCAGGGTATCAATGGAGAGGCTTGGGTTTATATCTTACATAAAAATGGCATAACAGGCTTATCTGTGTCTAGCCTGGGGCTCACCATCCTCAGTATCCCATAAATAAGTCCAGGATACCAAAGCTGGGAGGTTTTGATGGAAACTAAAATTTCCAGTGTCAGAACTGCAGTTCCTCTCTAGTATTTAGATTTTGAGTATTTAGCATTATAATAAAAACAACTCAAACCTTTAGTCTTTTATGGTCCCTAAGTTACTTTCCTCACATGCCCACACACACACACACACACACACACACACACACAGCCCTGTGAGGTGTGAATTAAAAGTATTCCTTTCCCCCTTAGGAAGTGACTGGCCCAAGGTCACATAGTAAGTTCATGAGTAGAACTGTGCTTTGAACCCAGGTCTTAGTTCAAAGTCAGAGTTCTTTCCACTCCCCTATTCTGCCTGTTGTTCCATAGACTTTTCATTAGCTGACAGAAGAAGTAGCCCTTAGAGGATATGTTAGATCACTTATTGAGTTATTTTCCCATGTGTTTATCTAATTGTACTTAAATATTAGTATGGTTTTCAAATACAGAAAGTAGTAGTAAAAGTCAAGTGATGTCAAAGTGTCTCTGAGTCTGTGTTTTGCATTTGAAACACAGTTAAAATATAAAGTTAACTTTAAACATCTCAGAATTTCTCTTAAATTAATTAACTTAAATTAATTTCTCTTAAAATTCTTGAGTGCTTAGTTACTAAATCTGCCTCCTGAGCCACAGTGTACAACAGAAGTGGATGATAAGAAAAGATAGGAGAGTGGCTCACATTTTGCTCATAGGGAACATGCTTCCTCTTGCTTTAAAGTTCACAGATGACAAGAGAGCACTGGTCAATCAGAACACCTGGGGTCTAGTCTCAATTCTGCTACTAACTTCCTAAATGACCTTAGATGAGTCACTTGACCTTTATGGGCTGGGGGTTAGACTAGAGAGCCTTTCCTGCATCTACATTCTATGTCTCTGTGATTAAAAGGTCCCCTTCAGTTCTCTGGTCTAAGACCATTTCTTTTTTTTTTTTCTAAGACCATTTTTTGCTTTTCTCTATGGTGGCAAATTTTCATTATTTGAATGTAGATGTAATTTCTTTAAACAAATTGATGTCCTTCACATTCAAGACTGCAGTACGAGGTCAGGTGACTAATCTGATAAATCTTATATTGAATCAAAATCAAGATATGATTCAGACTAATGATTTTTTTAGTCTTTTAAAAATTATTTCACTTATTTCATTAAATATTTCCCAACTACATGTAAAAATGTTTAAAAATCATTTTTTAAAAGTTTTGAATCCAAATTCTCTCCTTGTCTTCTTCTCACCCTTCCCCCTCCTTGAGAAGGCAAGCAATTTTATTTCAATTATACATATGAGGTCATGCAAAACATATTTCCATGTTAGCCATGTTGCAATCTATTCCACTGATGTACCACTACGCTTTACAGTATTTTTAATAGGAATCGGTGCTGTATTCTGTCAAAGGCCTTTTTTCTGCATCTATTAATATAATCATATAGTTTTGTTGGTATTGTTATTGCTATGGTCAATTATTCTGATAGTTTTCCTAATGCTGAAGCAGCCCTTCACTCCTGGCATAAATCCCGCCTAGTAATAGTATATAGGCTTTGTGATACATTGATGTAATTTCCTTCCTAGTATTTATTTAAAATTTTTCCATCGATATTCATGAAGGAAATTACTCTATAGTTTTCTTTCTGTTTTTGCTCTTCATGGTTTAGGTATCAAAACCATATTTGTGTCATAAAAGGAATTTGGTAAGACTCTTTTCTCTATTTTTTCAAATAGTTTTTACAGTATTGGGATTGATTTTTCCTTGAATATTTGATAGAATTCACTTGTGAATCCAACTGGTCTTGGTGATTTTCTTTAGGAAACTCATTTATGGCTTGTTCAACTTGTTTTTCTAAGATTAGAGGTTTAGTGACTTGCCCATGGTCACACAGCTAGTTAGTGTCTGTGGCTGGATTTGAACTCAGATCCTCTCAACTCCAGGGCTAGTCACTCTAGTCACTGTGTCACTTGGCCGCACCCTGGGTAGGTTATTCTTGGTTCTAAACCTAGGGCTTTTGCCTTCTGGAATATCATATTCCAAGCCTGTCACTCCTTTATGTGGTAGCTGCTACATCTTGTGCGATACTTACCAAGGCTCAGTGGTATTTGAATGTTTTCTTTATGGGCGCTTTCTATTTCTATTTTACCCTTTAGTTCTAGGATATTGATGCAGTTTTCCTTGATAATTTCTTGAAGTATGATGTCTAGGCTCTTTTTTATCATATGTCACAGGTAATCCAATATTTCTTAAATTTTCACTCTTCAATATATTTTCCTGGTCATTTGTTTTCCTTTGAGATATTTCACATTCTTTCTCTTTTTTGACTTTAGTTGTTTCTTGATGTCTTGTGGAGTCATTAGTTTCCACTCGATCAATTCTAACTTTTAAGGAGTCATTTTCATCAGTGAAGTTTTGTACCTCTTCTTCCATTTGGCCACTTCTGGTTTTTAGAGGTATTATTTTCTTCAGTATTTTTGTGCCTCTTTTACCAAGCTGTTAATTGTTTTTTTCATAGTTTTCTTCCTTTGCTTTCATTTCTTTACCTAATTTTCTTCTACCACTCTTATTTGATTTTGAAATTTTTTTTTTAGCTTTTCCAATAATTCTTGTTGGGATCTTGTTCAATTCACATGTTTTCTTCGAGGCTTTGTTTGTAGCTGTTTTGATTTCATTGTCTTCTGAGTTTTTGTCTTGATCTTCCCTGTTAACTTTTTGTGGTCAGGTTCTTGTTGTTGTTTATTCATTTTTCCACTCTACTTCCTGATTTGGAAGTTTATGTTAATGTTGTGGTCTGTTCCCAGTGTTGGCTGGGGGAGGGGCACTGTCTCAAGCTTTATGTCTTTTTGCACTCATGGTTTCGGAGCTAGTTCTGGGGGTTTGGAAGTTTTAGGTGCTTCCAAGGTTGTGAGATCTGGGGTGAGGTGTGGTCACTGATCTCTTAGTCTGCAGTCTGGTCCTTACCCAGGAAGGGCCACTGATCCCTTGGAATTTTAATCTATACTTATCCTCAAGGTCCCTGCTTCCTTAGGGCCAGGAGTGATGCTGCCTCTTATGGCTTCTACTTCCCCATAACTGAAAGTGCTCCTCTCTACCCTTGAACTATGACTCCAAAGTGAGTGTAAGTAATGGAATTGTCAAATAGCATCTGGTCCTGTGTACAGTGCTAGCACAGGTGTACCCTATAATTTCTTCCTGACTGGTTGCCTGGTCCCCTTACAGTCTCTGGCTTGAGAACTCCTGAAGTTGCAGCTGCTCCTGTCACCACCACCTAGTCCCATGCATGTGGGCTCTGGGCCAGCCTCTCCCCCAGCCTTCCCTGTCACAGATCTCTTTTCCTGATCTCCCACGTTGTCCTGGGCTGGTAGATTATCTCACTCTGACCTTTTGTTGGTTCTGCCACTCCAGAATTCAATTTGAGGAGTTATTTTGAAAGTGTTTAAAGGAGAATATTGGGAGAGCTCAGCTGTCTCTTTCCATCATCTTGGCTCCAACAGGACTGATAAATTGACACTAAAGACAACTAACAAAGGAGAGTCTAGATATGTTGTGAACAGCGGCAGCATTATTGGAATAAGTGTGTAATTTCTAAGAATTTACTTTGAAGGTCAATACTCGCTTGTGTGTATAAATTGTAGTATGTTCTTATCTGACTCATCTGTTCTTTATCTGCCTCATGATTTTATTATGTAACTGTTATAAATCGCTTTCCACATATTCTTTCATCTGATCTTCAAAATAACTATAAAGTAGAGAATTCAGTATTCCCAAATAGCCATGATTCTTTGGATTGGGTATTCTCTCCCCCTACTGATTATACTCCTGTGACACCTTGGTAAAAAGCATCCATGTATTACTCTAGCTAAAATATTCATCAACTAGGACCGCTGTCTAGTGGTAATCTTTCAACAGTACACACAAGAAACCCTTTCACCTTGTTTAAGACCTTCCAGAAGGACCCACAGATACAAAAATATTTATAGCAGCTCTTTTTGTGGTGGCCAAGAACTGGAAATCGAGGGGATGCCCATCAGTTGGGTAATGGCTGAACAAGTTGTAGCGTACACATGTAATGGAATACTGTTGTCTTATAAGAAATGATGAGCAGGCAGACTTCAGGAACACCTAGAAAGATTTATATGAACTGATGTTGAGTGAAATGAACAGAACCAGGAGAACATTGTACACAGTAACAGCTACAGTGTGCAAGAACTGATTTTGATAGACTTAGTCCCTCTCAGCAATGTAAGGACCTAAAACTTTTCCAAAGAACTCATGGTGGAAAATGCCATCCACATCCAGAGAAAGAACTATGGAGTCAGAATGCAGAGTGAAGCAACTCTTCTGTTTTCTTTCTCATGGTTTCTCCCATTCATTATAATTTTTCTATGCAACATGACTAATGTGAAAATGTATTTAATAAGGATGTATGTGTAGAGCCCATATCAGATTGCATGCCATCTTGGGGAGGGAGAGGGAAAAAATTTAAAACTTATGGAAGTGAATGTTGAAAACTGAAAATAAATAAATTGAATAATAAAAAGTCTGTCCAGAATTTGTTCTCTGAAGTCTCAGACTAAGAGCCTAGGGTTATGTCCATGCCACATTGAGACATCATTTATTGGAGGAAAAAATAGATGTTATGAGCATCATGCTTATTTCACAAATGAGGAAACTAAGACTTTGGGAAATCTTTCCTACCATATAGAAATCTGAAATGCAACACCATCATATTGAAAACCAATTAAAAATTATTTTAGTTCAATGTGTGTAGCAGAGAGGAGCCAGAATGGAGAAGGCAAGAAAGATCACTAAAAACTCATGATGTTTTGTGCCTACACTATTCCCCTAAAACTTCACTTTCCATACAGTCTCAAGTCAAGTATCTAGCCTTAAGCATACTATGGTTTTCTCGGAAGGGGGAGGGTTTAGGGAAGGCTTGATTTGGTAGCAGGAGCAGTGGTAGTGGTGACGTTCCCAGAGGCCACAGAAATGGAGACTCTTTTAGTAATAACTGAGAAGGGACTTCATCTGGACATCTTCCTTTGCCTTTATCTCTATCTTCTTTTGTGTCACACGTATTTCTGTGCATTACATTTTCATTTTAAGCTCCTCGAGAGCACAGCCTGTATCATATACATCTTTATATTCCTAGTAGATGTCTCATATATGTTTGGATTGGATTGAAATGAATTAAGTTGAATTGAACTCAATAGGAATTGAATTGACCTGAATAAAAAATATGCTCTGAAACCTCGTAGAGAAACTTAGGGTAGCATCTGACCCCAAAGTGTGAAGTGCCAGATGGATCTGAATATAGGTCATTCCTAAATATGTCACATCCATAAAATGAAATATTCTGTGGAATTTTAGCCTCATTCCTAAATAAGAAAAAAAAGATTTGGGGGCAGGGGGCTGCCTGGAGCCCCTCAACTTCATGCCTTGTTCGTAATCATCTACTGAGAACTGGGCAAAAGGTCTCTTGTAAAGAATAATAGAATCTCAGAGTTACAAGGAAATTCAAAGATTAACTAGTCCAACCCTTATCTGAAGAATTGTCTTCATTGACAACATCACTTACAGCTGATCATCCATCTTCCACTTAAGAGATTTCCAGTGATGGGGAACTCACTACCCTTCAAAGCAACCTACTCCTTTTTTGGAGAGTTCATATTGAGCTGAAAATTTCTCCCTATAACTACCACTCATTATTCCTAGTTCTGCCTTAGGACAAAGTGAAACAAACATTTATTATGTGCCTACTAAATTCCAGGCACTGTCTAATCCCTCTTCCTTTCAGGTATTTGAAGAAAGTTATCATATCTTCTTTCTTCCAGGTTAAATATCCCCAGTTCTATCAGTATATCTTCATATGACCTAATTTCCAGTGAAGAACAGATTGGTCCCACTTCCAGAAACCCAACAATCACACCAGTAGACTAGAATGAGGGGCATGTTCACATCCACAAATAATCACATGTAACTAGTTTGCATAGTATTTTCTAACCTTAGTCAATAAATAAAAATTAAATTCTGTTCATCTTCTTCAAACGTAGAAATCTTTTAATGAGAAGAAAACGGAATGATTTTTAATCAGACCAAGACAACTATATATGTAATGTGCTTTGAACCACAGAATTAATTTCTTTAAAAATTATAATTTGAAGAACACAAAATAACCATTTTTTAAATATGCAATTGAGCTTCTAATTCCATATTAATGAAACTCAACATCTGTGGCTTTTAAAATCTGATAGTTAAAATATTGCCAAATTAAAACAAGGGATTAATTTTCTTTTACTTATTAATACTGCTTAGCCTCTGAAGGTTCTTTTTTTCTACCACTTACGGTTTTTTTCTCCTCTCATTACAAGTTCTGAGGTGTGCAATGACTTGAATTGCACTGATCACACGAAACATTTTGCTATTTATGCAATAGAATCATTATTTATAAAACTATATTCTGGTCCTTTTTTAAAAATTCCACTCAAAAAAACATTTATCTAGCCTTTACTGTGTGCACAGCACTGTGTTAGAAGTGGGAGACAATGCACAATTTCAATAAGTCATCATCCTCATCGAGCCAGGATCCCTTGGTCTGCTACAGTGGGCTTAATATAAATAGTTTACATATAATTACAATACAATACAAATGCCAGTTTTCTTTGATTAATCAGTATTTATTAAGTACCTACTATGTGTATAATAGAATTTAGATTATAAGGTCCTTGTGGATAGGGATTGATAATTTGTAATCATAATTTTTTTTAATTTGTGGGATGAGGAGTGGGACTAGATCTGTGTTTTCACTGGCATGAGAATTTCAATGTATGAGTTCCCTTTGCTGATACAGATGTGCAATTTTTGTGTAATTTATCATCTTGGAGAGTTATGTAGATTTACTGAGCGGTTCAAAATAACTTATCTATAATCACACAGGGCAGGAATTCTTCAGAGGCAGGACCTAAACACGGATCTTCCGGATTCTATCTATGTTGTCCATATCTTGTATATACATAGTTGTCGACATAGAATGTGAGTGCTTTGAGAGAAGGGAATATCCGTTACCTTTCCTTAAATCTCTAATGCTTAGCATAGTGTCTGGCACTTAATAAGTACTTAATAAATGCTTTTTGACCAACTGGCTGACCAAGATGACCTTTCTAGCCCTCCATCTATGCCACATTGCTTCTCAGTAATGAAAGTATCATTTCACTAAAATATTTGGGGCTAGGAAGAATCTTAGTGAAATCTAACCAAACCCCCTCATTTTAGAGATAAGGAAAATCAATCCCAGTAAAAGTATTTTGCTCCAGATGATAAATAGAAAAGTTGGTATTTGAATCCAAATCCAGCACAAAATATCACATGAAGTCAAAGTGGGGAAAGGTTGGTCTTTGTTCTGGTCATCCTTTTGACAATCCGTGGAATCCATGCTTCTTTACTTTAGTTAGAATAGTCTCTGTGAAAATGAAATTGAAGCACCTAATAATATGAAGGACAGCTTACTTTAATCAATTGCTAAGTATTTATTATGTGCTTGCTATGTGCCAGGTACCCTCACTAGGCCTTGCAATTTTGTTGACATGGATATCCTTTTTCCAAAAGAGATCACAGACCCTTTCGTAACTCAGTAGGAAGTTTTCAAGAAATTCTTTGGCCAGAAAAATGCATCTGTCTTTGGCTAATCTGGTTATGAATCTCTCTGAACTCATCTAGGCTGATCCGTAGATGACAGACATATGAATTGTCTGATCTGGCCTATTCCAGAATCATTTACAGCTTGGTAGGACCTGTCAGAACACAGCCTCCAAGAATCTGTGTTCGCCTCCACACCACAATGAAACATCACAGCAGGACTTTGGTGAGGGGTGTATGAAATGTTTACAGAATGGTCTACTATAGGAACTCCTAACACATCACACGTTCCTTGTTCACAACAGGGAATATGAAGGAAGTCAAGAACAACATGCTGATAATTATGTCTCTAAATTAAGAAAATAAGTACAGAAAAAATATAGAAACAAATCCCTAAGAGACATAGGAGGAAGGAAAGATCATTTTCATCTGAGGGATAAGGGAAGGTTTCTAGAAGGATGTGGATTTGAACTGAGTCTTTATGTGAGGGAAAGATTTCAAAAGGTAGCTATATTTCAGGGCAAGGCATTTCAAACAGAGAAAAGTGGAGGCAAAAGACCTATCAGTAGGAAAATATGGAAGGTGTTTATGGGATGTTCAGGTAATAGTTTCCTCCTCAATTTTTTTTAAAAAGAATCAGTTGTGGCATAGTGTATGGAGAACTGACCTTAAAATCAGGAGAAACTAGTCAGGGATGTGCTGGTAAATATTTAACAAATGGCTCTCCAGAAAAAAAATTAATGCACGCAAGACACACTTTTAAGTTTAATTTGCAGTATTAATATTTTCTACATCACATTCTGAAGTCTAGACAATTAAGAAAACATCAACCCTTAATTTATAGTGTTAGCAGATTTCTGAGGTATAAATGCTCACAGTGAAAATTTAACAATTGGCTCTTCAGAAACAATTCAAACTGCCTCCAGCCCAATGCTAAAGTGATTTACTCAAAGTCACATAGGTAAATAAGTGGAGGAAACAGAGTTGAAAGCCAGGTTCTCGGATTACTCATCCACTGCTTTTTCCACCATAAAATATCATTCCATCCTTTCGCAGATAAGAAGACTGACTAATAGCGCATTACTACTAGGCCCTTTCCAATTCAGTGGCTCTGTATTCTAAGGCCTCTTGCAATTCTGGCAGTATATGACCCTATCAATTAATAAGATACAATATTTAGAACATGATTTTGATAAAGTAATTGAAACAGCAAAACAAAAATCCTGCTGTCTGTGGCCCCAGTAAGTAACCTGCTAAGTTTATTGACCCATTTGAATTTTATGGATGAAACTGTTAATTGATCAAAGAGATTATTACCGTTATTAGGTTCTATCTCACATGTAGAAAATGTAGAGAAATGGCTGTTAAAATGATAGGAACCAGAGCTGTTTCTCCCTGGGTCACTTGTGCCATTAAATCTGCTCAGTCTCCAAAGCGGAAATGAGGATCATCTCCCAACCCCTCTACTTTCAGTCCCACCTCTGTGTAGTAATGTGTATCTTTTATGGTTCACATATAATCCCCAACATTGGGTAGTGTTGAAGGTCAGAGGAACCTTCCTTTTGCTGCTGGCAAATTACCAGGTAACAGAAATCCAGCTGACTCCTACCCAACTTTATGACCTCCTTGGTGGTAAAAAGTAGTTAAATGTTGTTTTACCTCATGACCCTTACTTAGCCAGTTTCTTCTCTTATCTTACTGCTTCTAGAGGGATTCGCATTGGAAATTGTATTTACTTCTGGGCACTTTTTAAAAGAGATATAAGCTTGTCAAGAGAAAAGAGACTAGTGCGGTATGAGGATTGGAAATGATATCACATGAAAAGGGTTAAATGAATTGAGGATGAAGAAGAAAAGATGATGAATTTGGGGAGGGAGATAATAGCATTTAGCTCAAATTTTTAGAGGATAGATTTCAAAGGATTTAGAGGGATTCCATTTCATAAAATTCCACAGCGGAAAACTTTTTAAAAAGAGGAATGAAAAGAATGAAATTCTGAAAACATGAAGAGTAATAATTCCAGTGAAGAGGAAAAGAGGGAGCTGTCTAAAGAAACCAATGTAAATGCACAGGGAATTCAACGACAAACTTGGGTTTTTTAAAGACGTGTACGGAAGGAGCAAGGACAAATAATGAGGATGAATATAAAGGTTAGCATTATCCATGAAGAGTAGTTTCAGTCAAGCTGAAGTTCAGAATGAGTTAAGACTAGCAAGGAATGCCGAGGACAAAAAGAGGGATAGTTTTTGTCTGTTTAGTAATATTGAAAGAAAGAGAAGGATCAAGGAGGAGACAAGGCTATTGCTGGAGAAAGACGAGAGGATGATAAAATATGACAGAGAGAAGCCGAAATGTCTAAACCCCCACTTCACTTGTGTAATTTCTAAACTCATACCTTACTTGCATCCTCTTCCAAGTCGAATGATCTCTGGACTAGAAAGGACAAAATAAAAAATGACTAAAAGGAAAAGTTGAAACCCTTAATAAGAAAGAGCATGATAAAAAAGCACTTACTAAAACAGGACTGGGAGTTCATCCATGTGGGTATTTCTTTCAAAGACGAAGAACCAGCCCATTAACATCTGCCCATCTTGTACAACTCTTGTCCATGTCCTCCTAGAAGTTCATCAGGGATACATTCATTGTGCTTGCAGCCTTTCTTGTTTTCTCTCAACATTGCAAGTGTATCAATAAGCACGAGGGCTACCTGTCTATCTAACTCTTACCATAGGACCAGACCTTCTCATTTTTTTTGCCTCTAAAAATGTAATTGATGACATTCTTTTACTTCTCCTTTTTTAATTCCTTGTTATTTGTTACTGTCTGTTCACATCTACCATATGCCTCTTCAATTGCTCTTTGAGTGATATTTAATTTCAGTTCCATGTCGATTGTAGCATTCCATGACTCTCAATCATACAATACGAAAAATGGTGTTAAGAGATTTTTGTTGCAGGAAGAAATTTGGGGTCATCAAAAGAATTACGCATTTTCCCAAAGGCAATCCAGCCCACTTCTCTCCTAGTGTTCTATTTTAGAACCAACTTAACCATTTGGAATGTCTCTCTGAGAAAAAGAGAGAAAGATAGACACAGAGACGGAGACAGAGACAAGTACTAAACCCTAACTTTGGCGCGGCTGAAACTATTCTTATCATTCATCTGTCTTTCATAGTCTGACTAAAAGCATTCTTCATTCAATTGTTTTCTGTGTGGACAGGCCAAAATCTTTGGAGTGCCCATAACTCTCATTCAGGAGGTTCTAAAGTATTCTTGAGGTAATTGGCACAATGTCATTTATGTACTGGAGCACTTGACATAAATAAACATAGAGTATGTTCAAAAAAGAAAGTATTAGAAAGGAGGAGGAGAAAAACACTAAAAACTGGAAGGATAAGATCAAAGGCCTCACACTGTAGGTGGTTCCTGACCTGAGCCTTGAAGAAAGCCAGGAAGTTAAGTGGCCAGAATGAGCAGGAAGATCATATCAGGTATAGGGAACAGCCTATGCAAAGGCAGGATGGCTGGAGATGAAATGTTGTGTGTGAGGAACAACAGATAGACCGGTTTGGTTCAAATATAGAAAGTGTGAGGAAAAAATAATATGAAATCAGTCTGGAAACAACCATTGGAGCTAGTCTGTGAAGGGATTTAAATGTCAAATGGAGGAATGTGTTATTTTAAACTGGAGGAAATAGGTTGAAATGTGGCAAGTATGAGAGTGAGAGGGAAGAGAAAGGGAAGGGTAAGACAAGACTTTGAAGCTGATAGGAAGCTGTGATAGGCAGAGATCCCAGGACACCAGGCAGACCTTCAGCAGCCAATGGTTTGAGGAAAGCAGTGTAGGGCAGGAGAAGAGCTAATCAGTATTCCATTGGAATGGGATGGGGAAAATCAGGCCAATAAATCGCTCTGGCATTTTACAAACAGATCTGTTGTTTAATTGACTGGCTCTAAGCTTTGGCCATACTTGTTTTGGCATTATACACATGAATACATACACATGTACATATATGCACACACACACATACGCACACAAATACTATCTAAACCCTGGGCCATATAACCTTGGGCTATATGTAGGCTGGCCTGTGTAAAGACAAAAAAATCTTTATTGATTTATATAATATTTAATGACAAGACATGTTATTGAGATATTGGCCCAAAGTTTGTGGGAAATGAATATAGTTTGCATCATGGAAAATAAGGAGAGAGAGAGAGAGAGAGAGAGAGAGAGAGAGAGAGAGAGATTTGGGGGGAGAGAGTTGGTTCTTAGCACCACTTGATAAATTCAGAGTGAAACTATGAGTTTTGCTAAATAGAAAACCTAGAATTAAATATAGTTAATGCTTATGTAGCATTTTAATAGTCTCATTTTTCAGAGGTTACTAAGCCTCAGAGAGGTGACTTGCTTAACCTACCTTAAGGCTAGGAAGTATCAAAGCCAAGATTTGAACCCATAACTTCTGAGTCCAATGCAGTACATCTTCCCATATACTGTACTATCTCATATAAAGTAACAACCCAGTTCACTCAGATTTCACGATATTAAAGATAAGCAGAAGTTCCAAATAAAATCAATTGTTTTGTAAATACATAATACTTAAAATACTAGGTTTTAAAAACCTAGGATATTGTTAGACTAAAAATGCTTTTTACCCACTGTAAAATTGAAATAACAGGAAATTGGGAAGGAAAGGTGATCCATTCAGTTTCATCAACCATGGCAATTTGTAAAATGTATGGCAACTTGGGATTTGCTCAGGATCGGTTTTGCTAAAGATTAGGACACCGTGGTATTCAGAATGGGCCTCCCAGGGTTGACAAGAAAGGTCAGGTTACAAGAAAAGTTGGCAGGAAATAAGACAGGATCCAATGCATGACTGTAGCATCAATATCAGACCACTAAAAAATAAGAAGGATACTGTCGTAGATCTTTGCACCGGTTTGCCATGTCCCTGGGAGTCCACTTCCAAACAATGTCAAAACTCACAAAGCAAAGATAAAAAAAGTCTCCATTATAAATTTTACCATCTGTGCCTCCATATATAGGGGCAGGTAGGACAATGAGAACAGACAATGGAGAGAAGGCAGAATGACTCAGCTCGGATCTTGCTTCTGTTTTCTCTACCATTGTGAATGTTCCTCAGGCTCAAGAGAAGTGACGAGAATAAGAGGGCTTACAACTATCCTCAATGTGCTCAAGTGACCAGGCCAAGATCTATGTCACTGGGCACTGGAAGAACTCCTAGATGTGAATTCTGAGCTGCTATTGGTGACCTTTGAGGAATCCAGTGAATAAAAGCGAGACAGTTGGTCAATCACCCAGCATTTGTTAAAAGCTTAATATTTTGCCCTGGCATTCTGCTAAGGATTAGAGATACAAATACAATAAGCAAAAAGAAAGACAGACACTGCCCTCAAGGAGCTCGCATTAGAAAAATCAAAGACAACACACAAAAGGGAGCTGAAAGGGGGCAGAAGGGAAAGAGGAGAAAGGGAAGGTATTATGGTGAGGCAGTTGCATCATAGTTCTAGTCATATGCCACACCACATCAGAGAAAGCCATGGTCTCTAGGGATATCCTGAAGGGGAAGAGAGGATTGGCCTGAACAGCAAAAAGCTAGAGCCAGAGTTTCAGAGCTCTCTAAAGGTAGAAAATTCTCCAATTTTCTAACAGGATTACTAGACAGGTAGATCAAGGAAATGACAACAAAATGATATACCTGAATTTCAGCAAGTCATCTGACAGTCTCTTATGATATCCTGGAAAGGGTGCAAATAATATGGATCATGTGATAGTACAGTTAGAGGAGGCAACATGATGCTGGGGAGAGATTGCGTTTGGAATCAGGAATCTAATGTGGCATAAACAGCAGTGTATTTAGAATCAAAGAAGAGTGAGAAAGAGAAATTCCATCTAAGATAACTACAGAAGATATAAAATATTTGGGAGTCTAACTAACCAGACACTTCCAGGAGCTATATAATCCAATTGTAAAATACTCTGGAGAAATGAAAAGTAATATATAATTAGAGAAATATTAATTGGTCATGGCTAAGTTGAGCCAATAGAATAAAAATTAAAACACCACTTTAATTAACTTACTTATACAGTGCCTTAACTATGAAACTATAAAAGCATTATTTTTAAAAACTAGGAAAAAATAATAACAAAATTCCCATGGAAGAACGAAGGTAAAAAATCTCAATGCTGATGATGAAAAAATTAGAAAAGAGGCCTATCAGATATCAAATTATAGAAGAAAGCATTAATCAATAAAATTACTTGGTACTAGCTTAAAATAGGTTAATAAGTGGAACATTTTAGATATATGACATAAAGAAGCAAACAAACACATTAACATAGTGTTTGATAAAGCTAAAAATCACAATTACTGGGACAAGGACTCACTGTTTCACAAAAACTCCTGAGAAAACTGTAAAGCAATTTAGCAAAACTTAAGTATAGACCAACATCTCACTGTTTATCAAGATAAACTCCAAATATACAGATAACTTAAACCTAAAGGGTGGCATCATAAGCACATTAAAGAAGTAAGGAAAAAAATTGTCTTCCAGATCTATGACTAGGGGAGGAGTTCATCATGAAACAAAGAACAGAAAAGACTATAGAAGATAAAATGTTCAGTTTGACTATGTTAAGTCAAAAAAGTCTTACACAAACAAAACTAACATAGTTAAAATTACAAGGGAAATAGATAGGAAACAATTTTGCAGCAAGTTTCTCTGCTCAAGGCCTCACACCCAAGAAATATAAGGAATTGATTCATATGTATAAGACTAAGATCCATTCCCTAATACATAAATGGTCAAAGGATATTAATAGCTTTCAAAGGAAAAAAATCCAAGCTACCACCAACCACATGGAAAAATGCTCCAGATTACTAATAATTAGAGAAATGCAAACTAAAGTAACTCTGAGGTTCACGTTAGATTAGCAAAGATGACAAAAGAGAAAATAACAAATATTGGCAGAACGGCAGGAAAACAGGCACATTAGGTATTGGGTATACTAATACGCTGTTGGTGGAGCTGTCAATTGATCCAGCCATCCTAGAAAGTACTTTAGAACTATGCACAAAAAGTCACCAGACTTTGGATCTTTTGACCCAGTTATTCAGCTACTGGGCCTATACCCCCAACAAAATCAAAGAAAGAGGAAAAGGGCCTGTATGTTCAAAAATATTTGCAGATCTTTTCATAGTAGCCCCAGATTGGAAACTAAGGAGGTACATCTAAATTGGGGAATGGCTGAACAAATTATGGTATATATTATTGCACCATAAGAAATACCAAATTAGACAGTTTCATAGGAAACTGGAAAGACCTTTATGAAATGATGTAGAGTGAAGTAAGCAGCTAGGAGAATTATTTTTACCAGGACAACAACATTATAAAGGAAAAAAGAAACTTTGAAAGACTATAGAACTATGATCCTTTCAATGATAAACTATGAGTCTTTATGACTGAAGGTGAAAAATGCTACCCAGCTCATAACAAATAGAAGATGTACTTAAAACAAAGAATGAGGCATACATTTTTGGACATGACCACTATAAGAATTTGGTTTGCATGTTTGTAAAGGGGGTTTTCTTTTTTTTTAAATAACTCAATTGGAAAGGGTTGGGTTAGTAGGAAAGATAATAAACAGCTACAAAAATCAATTAATAAATAATTTTAAGTGGATTTTTACCTTTTTTGACTCTCTACCACTATCCTCAACCTCCTAAACCAAATAGACAGGTTCCAATTAAGCCATACATCAAGTCTTACATCAAGATATTGAGGTTAGATGTGTTGTAGGAATTAACTCTTTGGCTACATAGGATTTGCTTTGCAATATTTGTATCCTTTGTTCCAGAGATCTCACTACTAGGCATATATCTCAAGGAGGTAAATAATAAAAAGAAAATCTCCAACTACACAAAAATATTTATAGCAGCATTTTTGTGGTAGTAAAAAATTGAAAACAATGTAGATTCTACTGATTGGAAATGGCTAATCAAAATATGGTACATAAATATGATGGAATATTAAAGTGTTATAACAAGTGACAAATATCGTAAATACAGAGAAGCACAGACTTACATGAGCTGATGCAAAGTGAAGTAAGAAGAGCTGTGAAAAAATATATACCACGATTATGCAAGTATAAGTGGAAAAAAAGCAACTCCAAAACAATAATGAACAAACCTGTCCCCAAAAAAGAGAGATTGACAAGATGCCTTTTGCCAGTTTCGTTGTTGTTGTTGTTTTGGGTTTTTTGCAGAAGTGGGGTTCTTGGGTTTGGAAACTACATCTAATGTCAAATATTTTCAATGTATTAATAGGTTTTTCCAAACATTTTTTCTCTTTCTTTTTTTTCCTAGAAAATCATTTGTCATAAGGCATGGCTCTCCAGGATATAGACTGGGAGAAGGAAATGTAGGTCATTTAAAAACAATAGGCCTCAATGAAAATTCATAAAAAAGCAACCCAGATATATTTTGAGCATAGTACTGTAGTGCTTGATAAGACCAAGCACACCAACTTCTGGGGCGAAAACTTTCTATTCAACAAAGACTACAAGTAAAACTGGAAAACAGTCTGGTAGAAATTAGGTTTAGACCAACAGTTGTACCATATACTTCAATAAACTCCAAATGAATACATGGTCTAAATATAAAAGATCCTATTAGAAAAAAACATTTAGAGGAAAAGAAGGAAATACACAACTATGGATATAGGGAAAATTCTTAACTAATTGACGGATAGAAAGGGTCATGAAGATAAAATGGATAGTTTTAATTATATATAATTAAAAATTATTGCACAAAAATATCATGATTATAAAGAAACATAACTGGAAAAGAATTATTTCAGCAAATTTCTCTGCTTAGCACTCTGTAGGAACGAATAATAGCAAGAAAAAAGTTCTTTTTTAATGACTGATTGTTTAGTGATAAAGTTCTGATATCTGAGATCCATAGGGAATTGATACAAATATGTAAGAATAGATTCCTGGCCAAAGTATATGCAATTGTTAAATAAAGAAATGCAAAGTGTCAACAACTGTGATACAACTATGATTTCACACATGTGCACAGGCACACACATACACAAACGCACACACATCACACACACCCCTTTTCCTCACAACAGGAATTAGTTTCCCCTAAATACCTTTAGAAAAGATGTAACTGGAATCTGATTGGCCCCTGCCTCCCTTGAAACAGCTTCCTGTTCACCTAAAAGGGTGTGTATTCTCACGGTGCTACATGGGAAGGAGATCATTTCAAACAAGGAAGGGAGCTGTGTACTGCCAACAGAAGAACAAGGAATCATCCGAGAGAGACTTGAAAGCCCTGAGCTATCCCATAACTGCACTATAGGAAGATTGGCAAATAGGATACCCGGATAACTCAGGTTCATCCAGGAGAAGCCAACTACTGGCAGCGGAAAGCCAAAGACTTGAAACAAACCTTGAGGGTATACAGGGAAATTTGTGAAAATAGAAATAATTGTCCCTCCTTGGTGTAATGGATTTGGGACTTTAAGAACAACAGATTTAGTCACAGCGGCCTTTCTAAGGTTTAAGGGGGTTGCGGAAGAATGTGGCAAAGGAGTTCTAAGAAGTCCACACTGCTGCTCTGGGACCTCCCGATTGATGCCAAATCCTTATAATTGTTCCTAGAAGCCAGGGTTGTGGGAATTTTAGTCATGATTCTTCCTTGTGTGCTCTGGATTTCCTGCTGTGGAAAATAAAACACTCCTATTCACAGGTCACTGTCCTTTCTGAGAGGAAATCTGTGCTCCTGTGAGAAAACATTAGTAATGATATGTCAGCGTCCCAAATCTAGCATTCACTTTTGGATTAAGCCAACTTCTCTCCTGCTGCTAATTGTAAAAGACAGAGCCTTGAATTAAAAACCAAAAAACTTGGGTTCTTGGCCCACTTCTGCGACTCAGTAACTATGTGACTCTCTCTGCCTTGGTTTCTCCATGTGTAAAATGGGGATAATGATAGATGTACTGAGCAGTCTACGAACCTTAAAGCACTAAGTGTGATGTGACGGTAGTAGAGACAATAGAAACAAATCTTGGCTACTTTATTTTGTCACCTAGGACACAGTTTCTGCACCTGAAGAAAAAAAAAGAAAATAATTTTCTGTTGTGCCTACTTCAAACGGTTTTTGTGAGTATCAAATGAGAGAAATACTGTAAAAGTGTCTCCTGAATTGAAAATCACTGTGTAATTAGTAAAGGGTCTTGCAAACTTTAAAGTGTTCATATATTATAAAGCATTATGTAAACTGTAAGGCACATGGAAATGAAAGGCATTCCTATTAAAACAACTTAGAGCAACTAACAGTGTCAGCCATCCATCTCCATGGCAGAGAATGGAGAAGAACAAGGCACTTTTCGGGACTGTATTTGTATCTAAGGTCATTTCTTTCAGCTGAAATACAAATAGAGAAGGAGATAGAAAGGAAGCCAGTCAGAGCCTTCAATTAAAAATAAAAACCTCTCAAATGGAGACAGAGGAGGAGGGGAGCTGGAAGATGAACTTTCTGGTCTTTAAGATTCTGATGCCTTCCTTCAGAACAATAACCACTCTAGGGCATTGCCTGAAATCCCTTTATAGGGGATACAGCCCTTTACTCCAGTCCTAGAGATAAGGTTTAGAATAATCCCACTGGAGCTAGAACAAGGCGATTAACATTCATAGCAAGCTGTACAGAATGGCTATCAGAGCCTTCACTGGGGAGCAGGCTTTGCTACCCCCAAGAGGAACCTAAGGGTCAAAAGAAATGGGAGAAAGGGAAAGGAAATGGATGTTACAGGATTTAAAAGTGAACTTTACTGACCTCATAAATTCCCCCTACTAGATGGAAGGTGAATTTGTTAAAGTTTAGGGAGAAGGAAGGTGAGGAAATGAAGGTGGCAGGTATAATTAGTCTGGCACTGAAAGGAACATGAGAAATGATTTAGTAGTTGATGGGGCATTGGCATCAAGTGAATAGTTGTTTGGGTTTTTGTCCCAAGCTTGTGAATGCCTAGACCTGGTTAAAGGCTAAAGCCATTGAGTGGGCAAGAAAACGATAAGGCAAAAGGATAAGGGGATGAAGGGGGGGTGGGACCAGTCATGGAAATAGAAACAGAAAATAGCAGAATTTTAGATTTGGAGTGTTAGCGATGGGTGCCAGGTGAAGAAATGAGCTGGGGCCAGGTACTGAAGGTATTTAGGGAGCTCCAGTTATAACTGGTAAGGAAATGGCAGGAATTCGAGCCAGCTTCACATTGCTTTCCATGCTGGTTCACGTGGTGGTCAGAAGAAGCAACACAAGGACACTCTCAAGGTCTCTCTTAAGAACTTTGAAATTGATTCTGTGACATGGGAGACACAGGCACAGGACTACTCAGCACGGCATGCCCACATCAGAGAAGATGCTGTGCTCTATGAGCAAAGCAGAATTGAGACAGCTCAAAAGAAGAGCAGGATGTGCAAATCTGGAGTATCCACTCCAAATATTCACATGGACTATTTGTGCCTGACCTGTGGTAGAATATTCCAAGCCTGCATTGGTCTGATCAGCCATAGTTGGCCACACTGAAACTTGACTCTAGCATAGTGATGTCATTTTGGTCCTGTGAAGAGTAAAAGGACAAATGGAGGAAAAGAGCATGTGGTGGTTTAGGAGGAGGTAATCAAGGGAATTAGCACCTGGTAACTCACCTCTCCTTCGAGATCAGCCATAAGCTATAATTGAGAAGAGAAGGGAATTTTCTATTAGATACAGTCAACAAACCCCCAAAGTATCCAATGTACCAGTGATTTGGATAAAAATATTAATATTAGAAAACACACATTGTGGGTGCCCTGTGTAGTTTTCTTCCTAAGACAAACACATTGACACAGATAAACACAGAACATAAGGGAGTGGAAAACAAAACCGACCCACACAATATGGGGCTTGGTCAAATGTAAAAATCCAGGCAATGCCAAATACTTTTTGTTTCTTTTTTTCTTTTAACATTCCATGTTCTGCTATTATTTTTAAGGTCACGTTGAATCTGCTCAAGAATAACATTTTCCTGGCAGTGCTAAAATTGATAGGAATAAAGTGAAAATGAGACATTTCCTTTCCTCTGGAACAAGAGGAAGGAATGATTGAAATTTGAAGTTTGTATAGGAAAAAAATGCATGTAGCTGAAAATAAGGACTTTGGCCCTATTATTGCTTGTGGCATTCCAGTCCAGTCCTTCTCAAAGCCCAGAAATGTTTCTTGATCAAAAGCTACAAGTTACAGAAATGAATGCAGGTTCTAGCTACTGATGGCCTTGCCCCTGTAAGGAGTAACAAAAGATGAGGGTGATCACTCACCTACCTACTGTCCCTGCCCAGGGACAGTTAGTGAAAGCAGGAGCCCCAGCCTCCATCTGGTGTCATTGGTCGGATAGAGCACCAAACTAGAAATCACAAGACCTAGATATGTTTTTCTGCCTTCACAATGACTAATTGTTACCCTGGACCAGTCACTTTACCTATCCTCAGAGCCTCAGTTTTCTCATCTTTCAAATATAGATAATATTTCACAGAGCCATTGTGAGGATCAAAGCACTTTACAAACCTTAAAGCATCCTACAAATTCCAGCTATTAATAATGCCTAACAATAGATTTGTAATAAATGTTTGTTGAATAAAATGAAGCTGAAAGTGATAATAACTAGAATGACAACCCTAGGGAAGAGATAAGAGGAGTGGGGGGTGAGGGGTATGGAATGCTACATACACTGTCAGCTGTGTCAGAGGGCAAGGACTTGTTGGTTTTGCCTAACAATTTTTCCCCTTTGTTACAAGGGAAAGTTCACAATGCATAGTGGGGAGTAGAGAGAATGGCATATTTGGAAATGGCTGATTTTAAAACAAAAGGCATCAACAAAACAAAATAAAATTTGGAAAACAAATATTTGTTGAATGGAATAAAAATGGGGATGGTGTTACTCCTATTTCCCACCTTCATTCACTTCATTCAACAAGCATCTATTAATTGCCTGATATAAGCCAAGTACTGAGTATACAGAGACAAAAAATGAAAAATGAAAGAATCTCCTCCCTCAAGAAATTAACATTCTATTGGGGAAAACAATATGAATACAGATAAATAAATGGACAATATACACAAAGTAATTTCTAGTACAGCAACTGAGGGAATATGAGCTTTTTGTGTAGGAGGTAGCAATTGAGCTGAGCCTTTTAGGGAGCTAAGGATTCTAAGAGGCAGAAGTGAGGGGGCAGTACAGGCACGGGGCAAAGATGTCAAACTCGAATAGTAACAAATCCTAGAAAACCACAAATTAACATTGTCAATGTTGCATTGTATTTTTATTTATTTTCTTACACATTTCCCAATTGCATTTCAATCTGGTTCCAACAGCACTGGGAGGTGTTATGAGGAATATTGTCAGACACATGGCCATGAGTCTGACATGCCCAGCGTGTGGCACAGCCTGTACAAAGACACAGAGATTGGAGATGGACTATTTTGTACAAGAAATAAGTAGGCTGGTTTGACAGGATGGATTATAGAGGATATGAAAGACAGTAATGTGTAATAAACCTAGAAAGGTAACCTGGTCCTAGATTATAAAGTATTTTAAATACCAAATAGGAAAATCTGCATATTAACCCAAAGCAATTGGTAGCCACTGGATCTTTTTGAAGAGGCAAGTGACAGCTGGACAGACGTACTTTAGGAGTATCAATCGGCATCTGCATGGAAGATGGATTGCAGACGAAAGAGTAAAGATTGGCTGACCAATGAGGAAGCCGTTGTAGTGCCTAAGTGAGAGGTGTTGAAAGCCTAGAGTGGTAACCTGATGAATGGAGAGAACAGAATTGATCAGAGGGAAGGAAAGTTCTTTGTAAACCTAAAACCTCTCTAATCTCTAAAATAATGAAATCTCTATGAAAGGCATGTTATTATTATGTTGACATCACTCAAGGTGAAGCCACTTGCCCTCCTGTTCATCCTGAGAAAGGCTCAAATATCTGACTTGGCTTTTGCTTTCTCTTTGGGCCAAACCCAGTGACCCACCCACTCACACACTTTCTCTCTGGTTTGAACCTTGACCTCTTTCTAATATAGCCAAAGACAACAGGCTTACAAGCAGGTGGCCACTAGAGAATATGTAGCAAAACAATAAGGCTTTAGACCAGAATGCTTTAGCATTGATGAGATATGAAGCTCAGAGAGGGAAGCGTCTCTCTGAGGTCATACAGTTAGTAAGTGACAAGATCAGATCTTGGAACCAAATATTCAGACTCCAAATTTAGGCCTCTTCTCACTATGATGCAGTGTAGCTAGTTCTAATCTAAGATACAGAAACATAGCACTGCAGACCATTAGAGCTGAAAGGGATATTAAGGACATAAAACTATAGAATATTGGAACTAGAACCATAGAATGTTCGAGTGACAATATGGCAGAGCTGATAGAGAACTGGTCTTGCAGACAAGAAGACTTGGGTTCAAGCCCTGCATCTCACACGTTGTGACTGTATGTCTCTGGGCGAGTCACTTACCTCTCTGCAATCTAGGCAACTCTCTAAGATTATAAGTTAGGGAGAAGATATTTCACAGGAGCATAGCTATAGAGCTAGAAGGGACCCTAGGGCCATAAAGTCAAACTTCCTTATTTTAAAGACAAGGAAACTGAAACACAGACTGGTTGAATGACTTACCCAGAGTCACATGGCTAGTAAGTATGTGAGGTAGGATTCAAACTCAGATGGTCCTCACTCCAAGTTCAACACTCTTTCTCCTCCAACATCTAGCTGTTTCTTTGTCCAGGAATTCCCTATATCAATGAAATCATAGATATCATCCCTATCCCTATAAAAAAAAAAGCACTGGAGTGGGAATCAGCAGATGTGTTCACATCTTGAGTCTCTTACGTACTATCTGTTTGGATATTTAACAAGTTTCTTGCCCTCTGCGTCCTTCAGGCTTATCTCAACATGAATTAGGTTAGGGTGTTCTTAACATAATATCTGTGATGTTTTTAAAAATATTTTGATGACTGTGTGATTGATAATACAGTCACTGAGAAATATATAATATTTATACTATATAACAGTGATACTCAAGAAGACTCATCTTCCTGAGTTCAAACATGGGCTCAGACACTCACTAGCTATGTGACCCCGGCAGATCACCTAACCCTGTTGGCCTCAGTTTCCTCATCTATAAAATGATCTAGAGAAAGAAATGACAAACTACTCTAATATCTTCACTGAGAAAACCCCAAATAAGGCAACAAAGAGTCAGACATGACTGAAAAACTACTCACCAATAACAGCAATACAACATTATTGAGAAAAAATTTCAATACAATTGAAATAGTTTTAATTTATTTTATGCATTTAGAAACATTTATCTGAGAAGGGGTCCTATGAACTTGCCCAGACTGCCAAAGGGGTACACGATACAAAAAAAGATTAAGAACCTCTGGACTAGATAATTTCTAAAGTTCCTCCCAACTGTAAATCTTTTGGAAGGGACCATAAAATTCAGAATATCAGAGCTAGAATATCAAGGCCATAGAAACGTAGAACTTAGAATGTTAAAGATCATCTAGTCTAATTCCTTTGTTTTATAGACAAAGAAACTGAGGCCCAAATAGGGGAAGTAATATGATAGCACCACAGCACCATTTTACATGCTAGTCTGATCCAGTGACGTCTGCATTGTCTAAATAGTTGCATCCAGTTGGCCTAGCCTTCCATGTGATCGCTTTTTTTCTATTATCTCCATTCTCTGGTGTGAGAATGTCCCATGCAATTCTGCTTTGTTAGTCCTGAGAATTCCACAGAACTTTCTTCATGGTATCAAGGCTAGCCATGTGATAATCACATAAACTGTGCTTTCAAATGGAGCCACATTAATGGGTGGGAGGTAGCTATGGAATGACTTTTAGTAAAATCCCAACCTTAGCAGGTCAAGGTTTTAATATAGCCCCATAATCTCTAGCAAGGGTTTAATGGCAAAATGTCGGTTTTTATTTGGATGACAATGGTTTTTTATATCCTTAAAAACAGATTAGCTGGGGCATATCAGACAGTTTTAAAAAACAAAGTAAGGGGGCACCAGACCTATTGCATTCTTCAGCTGCTTGACCCACTCATCATTAAAAATGAGACCCTCCTAATTTTACTCTGCAATGATATTGGCTTTTCCTCCTAAAGGCTATATCATGGTCATACAGTTTCCATCTAGACTAAGTTCACCAACCCTCAAAGAACTTTTCTCCCATGAATAAACTCTCCCACTCCACCCTTCTACCAATTTGCTCAGGAAGACAGAGGGAGGACAGAATTTGCTTCTACAAAATACATTATGAAATTAAGAAGCTTATGCCCTAGTTTGGCACTTAAGTCATAAACGGGAGTTTTCTGAGTAGAGATCGCAAATAAATGTCATCTGTTTTCATCTGAGCCAGCGCCAAGGGGAGACAAAATAGGCAACCACCAAGGGCGCAAGATGCTGGAGGGCATTTTTAATATGACTTTTCTTTTTTAGAAATGCACATATTTTTAATGACAGAAAATTATGTTCTCCATGGCACAGAATGAATTGTTTTGTGCCAAATCAAGCCACATGTGTTCCAGTGGAGGATAGTAACACAGGAGCGCCATTTTCAAATGTGGGAGAGGCCAGTTTTTCCAATATCATGTAAGTCTATCAAGGCTTTGTCCTGACTAATTCCAAAGCTCTTTGTCCCAACACACACCCTTCTTCCCCAGACCCAAATTTCACTGCCACCTAAATTGGACAGGAGACAAATACCTTGGCCTTTTCCCACCTTGATTGCTCCAAGAGTGGAAGAATGGCCAGTTTAAAGTATGACTCTAGTTTAGGAATACACAAATCATGAATCACTTCTGATGTATAGAAAGGCATAGTCATTCTGAAAAACTATAAACATAATCATTGCTTTTTAAGTAAGTTAAAAAAAATACATACTCCCATAAACAAGAAAAAAGAGGAAGATGAAATACCTGGATTTGTTTTAAGATCCTGGTGATTCTTTTTAATTGGATTGGAAAGGGTTACTTCATTATGCAGCAAATTAGAAAATTCATAATTTATCATTGCACCCAGTCGAAATGCCACCCAACTGAGTCGCACCCCTGCGAAAACCATCACGTAGTAACAAACTGTCAAAGCCTGCTGCAGCCGACGGGCAAAATTAATATGCAAATGTATGCAAGAAATTAAAAAGCAGAATTACCCAGGCAAATGAGGTAGCTATACTTGAATTGTTAGAATTATGAATAATTACTGCGAATTTTCTGCTCCTAATATAACTTGTTTTTTGATAAACAAAGACTTAATTATCGAGATGCGCTGGAGAATTTCCGTGGCGCTCATTAATCTTGCAAAAAAAACCAGTCCCTGGTGCCCAAACCGTAATGAAGAGCGCGTGCCCTGAATCTTCAGAAAGATCAGAGGCACCAGGGTGCCAGGGCTTGAGAAAAAAAATGACAGTGCCAATGTCCTCTCCTGTACCCTGGAGTGTCATAACGTCTTCCACTAACTATCAAAGGGACTTATTTATGCCAGCAGCTGAGCTATAAGTCCAATTTACGATGCCTTAAGCAGTGGTGAAATGATGTGTTGATGTACTATGGAAATGCCATCTTGCAGTGGCTCGATTTGGTCCCAATGATACCAACATGATGAGGACCCTCTGCTCCTTTGCTAATGGATGCTGCATGACAGACCATAATACACCAGAGGGACAATCTTTTAGGACCAGTCTCAATGGTCCTCCATTAATCTTGGTTCTGCAGTGCTCTGGTGTCCATGGGAACAAAGGCATTATCATAAACACTGGTTTTAAATTTTCCCATTAGGGACAGCAATTCAAAGGAGAAATATGTAGAGAGATGGGAATAGTCCACTCTCAGTTTACATTTTTTTATGACCTGGATTCAAACCATAATGGGTGGTCGAGGGAATTTTCTCTTCTTCCAAATGATATTGGTGGGGGGGATAAAGAAGTGGGGGAGTGAAGGCAGAGAAGGACCAGCTAAGTGTGCAGTGTGGTGCCAACAGTTCCTGGACTCTCTTTTTACAGCTAGGAAATCACCTTGGCCCTAGTGAGCTGAGATAATTTACCGTAAGAGAGTGGAGGGAAAATAACCCCAGGTACTCTCAGCATACACCAAATTGAACCTGCTGTGAGCTCATTATTACTTAAAAACTGGCATGTAAGTGGAAATGACTGAGCCCCTGTCATTATCCCTGTTACCACCATGATAAACCCAAGCCAATGATAAGGCAGAATTATTAAGCATCCATTCTGAATCAAGCCAACTACTCCAGGAACTCAAGGCAGCCTGTATTTTTAAATCTATCCCTTCTGAATTCAAGTCCCCAAGTATCCTAATTCCTTGACAGAACCATTTCACTGTATAGGCAAATCGTCACCTTTTACACCAGGGCATCTGTAATTTTTATACTGAATGGGACTTTCTTTCTCTCTTGCTCACTCTCACTTTGTTTCCTCACTCCAGCTCCCCAACTTCCCCGCCTCTTCTCACCACTTAAAACCCTACAGATTCCAGCACCCTACCTTGGAAATTGTGATCATATCTCTTATGCTGTACACATACAAAGAGAAAAGCCTTCCACAAATCTGATCAAAATGATGTATTTCCAACATCATTCATCTCTCAATTTTATTTTTATGCAGAACTCAAAGCAGCTCATCTTATGTTCTCTCACCTTCCCTGAGATTAATTCTCACTCCAAGCCTGTGATAGTATTGTGGGGGTGAGGAGATATCCGAGCAAAATGAGAAATAAAATGCAGCTCAGCACCTCCATCTTCAGAACCTCATACTGATTCCCATGGGGAATTTCCCAAGATTTTCACCCTCCCTATGTAACACCACTAGCCTTCCCCCCATCATATACCGTAGAGAAACACACACACACACACACACACACACACACACACACACAAACACATATTCTCTTCTTTTTGTGTACTTCATTTGTTCCTGCCTCCGTAAGTCAATCAACAGGTACAAAGAAAGTGCAGTTTATACTTCTGATCTTAGCATTCAAGGCCCTATGACAACCAGATGAAGGGGGTTGGATATGTTTCCATAGTCAAAAATTACAAACACAGCCTGGTTGCCAAATGAAACATTAACCACCCACTCAGGTCAAAGGATTCTCAATGGATCCCTTTCATGAGAGAACTGAACTAGATGGTTCTTTCCACATCCTTTCTACCCCTCCTATCATCTACCTTCTGAATAAAATGAAATTGCTCTTCTCATTCCCATTTCCAAAGTGAAGAAATCAGATAATACAAGGAGGGCCATATTTTCAGAAGGTAATCCATGATCCATTCAGTTAAAGAGGCATATAAAGAATTCACCATAGACAGTTCTAAGGATTACTAGACTCAGCATTTTATGGACAAGAGCTGGACTAGGGGGAAAGTACAGGAGCTCAGGGCAAAGAAAAGTAGACCTGTCAAAAGTCCTGAATTAGTCCTGAAAAGTCTTGCCTTATTAGGCAGTCTCTATTTTGTCTATTATTTATTTTATGAGGTGCCCTTTCTCCAAACTTCTTTATTACACAGGCAAATTGGGTACACAGCGGGACCTAGCTACCAGAGAAACCTACATGAGTGTTTCTCAGGCCTCTTAATAACTGTTGTCACCTGCTCAGCTGTGTTACTACTGGGAACATATTTCTTATCTCTGGGTTTCAAAAAAAGGAAGCCCCACACACCAATGCCATCTCCAACAATGGAAGACATTTGAATACATTTCTCCACCAAATGACCACGGTATCAATTTAGTTAGTGATGATCAAAAAAGAAAACAAATAGCCCCAAACTCTCTGAGGTGGGTATGAATGCCGGGTAAAAACTCAAACCTAAATAAACAAATGATAGCAAGTCTTCTTTCCTGGATGTAAGAAATTTTTTGTGGCTCAGAGACAAATTTATGCTCAAAATCAAGTGGTGACAGTGCTTCTCCCACACAATACTCCTTCTCATGACTCTGTACATTTTCTCTGGCTGTGTCCCATCCATAAAATTCTCTCCCACCTCATCTCTATCTTCCCTGACTTCCATCAAGTGCCAGCCAATATCCCACCTTCTCCAAAAAACTTTTCAAATTCCCCTTACTCCTAGTGCCTTCTCTATTTGATTACCTCCAGTTTCCTGTGTATTTATCTTGTTTGCATATGATGGTTTATATGTTATCTCTCCCCATTAGATTGAGAAGTCCTTGAGGCTAGGGACTGATCTTTGGTTTGGTTTTGTCATTTTTGGCATCCCGAGTGCTGGCAGGTCTAAGAACTCAATAAATGCTTCTTGACTTGACTTACCAGATTTGGGATGAAAACTTAGTTCTCACAAAATCACAGAATCATGTGTTTAGAAACACGACATAGTGGATAAAGCACTGAACTTGGAGCCTGAAAGAGAAAGGTTTGAATCCAGTCTCAGGCTTTTCACCACATAAACAACCATGAGCAAGTCACTTAACCCCTCTGAGCCTCAGTTTCTTCATCTATAAAGTGAGAGGTTTAGACCTGATGACCTCTAAGGTCCTTTTCACCTCTAAACTTATGAATTTCTGACCTTAAGCCACCTAATTTGATCCATACCCGAAAAGGAATCAGCTTTACAACATCTCCTATAAATAACCATCCATGTCTTCTAAAAGACATGGTATATAAATATAATGGAATATTATTGTGCTGTAAGAAATGATGTGTGTGACCAAAACAGAAAAGCATGGAAAGAGCTATATGAACTGATGCAGAGTGATGCAGAGCCAAGAAAACAAAATACACAGTGACTACAACAATGTAGATGAAAAGAAGAATGACATGCTAAAAAAAATCAAAGGTGAATGTAACAAAATTATAAAGATCAAGCAGAGCTTGAATGAAGAGAGAGAGGAAGATATCCCCAGTGCCCTTCATTGAGGGAGGAGGGCCACAGGTGTTACACATTACACATATGTTCAGACTTTTACACTGTATTGATCAGTTGTGCTTTTTTTCCCTCTCTAAAAGATACTATTTGTCAGGACAGGTAGGTGGCTCAGTGAGTAGAGCACTGTCCCTGGAGTCAGGAAGACCTGAGTTCAAACCCGTCCTCAGACACTTGACACACTTACTAGCTGTGTGACCTTGGGCAAGTCACTTAACCCCAATTACCCTGCCTTCCCCCCTCCAAAAAAATAAAATAAAATGGTACGGGAGAAACTGGGCACAGACCAAAATCTTACACCATATACCAAAATAACGTCAAAATGGGTTCATGATTTAGGAATAAAGGCTGATATACTATAAGCAATTTCGAAGAGCAAGGAATAGTTTACTTATCCGATTTATGGGAAAGGGAAGAATTCCTGACCCAAAAAGAAATAGCATTACAAAATGCAAAATGAATAATTTTGACTACATATTAAATTGAAAAAATTTTTGTACAAACAAAGCCTCCCAGAAGCAGAAAATTAGGAAAAAAAATTTATAATCAGTGTCTCTGATAAAGGCCTCATATCTAAAATATACAGAGAACTGAACCAGATTTATAGGAATACAAGTCATTCCCCAATTGAGATACTAGGGAATACTAACAGGGATACTAACAGGCAATTTTCAGAGGAAAAAATTAAAGATATCTATAGGCATATGAAAAAATGCTCTAAATCACTACTGATTAGAGAAATGCAAATCAAAACAACTCTTAGATATTACATCTCTCCTGTCAGATTGGCTAAAATGACAAACTAGGAAAATGATCAGTGCTGGAGAGGATGTGGGAAAATTGGAACACTGTTACATTGCTGGTAGAGTAGTGAACTGATCCAGCCATTCTGGAGAGCAATTTGGAGCTATGCCCAAAGGGCTACAAAAATGTGCATACTCTTTGACCCAGCAATACCATTTCTAGGGCTGTATCCCGAAGAGATCACAGAAGTAGGAAAGGGACTCATATGTACAAAAATATTTATAGCAGCTCTTTTTGTGGTAGTAAAGAATTGGAAATCAAGGGGATGCCCATCAATTGGGGAATGACTAAATGAATTGTGGTATATGAATGTAATGGAATACGATTGTGCTATAAGAAATGAGGAACAGACGGACTTCATTACAACCTGGAAAGACTTATATGAACTGATGCTGAGTGAGGGGAGCAGAACCAGGAGCTCATTATACACAATTACAGAAACATAGCATCTGTAAGGACTAACTTTGATAGACTTGGCTCCTCTCACCACCGCAAGGTTCAAAGCCAGCTCCAAAAGACTCATGATGGAAAAAGCTATGCACATCCAGAGAAAGAATCATGGAGTCTGAATGCAGATTGAGACAAACTGTTTGCTCTCTCTTTTTGCTTTCTTTTTTGGTTTCATTTCTTCTTTCTCATGATTCATTCCATTGGCTATAACTCTTCTTTACAACTGGACTATTATGTAAATAAGTTCAATGTGAAGGTATACGTAGGACCTACACCGGATTACATGCCGTCTTGTGGGGGGGAAGGGGAAGGAGAGGGAGGAAGAGAATATTTGGAACCCAAAAACTTGTGGAACTTAGTGTTGTAAACTGAAAATAAAAAATAAATTTACAAAAAAAATAAAATATACTATTTGTCATATGGGATGTCTCTTCAGGAGGGGTAGGAGGAAGGAGGATATTTGGGAGAACTATAGTGATATAAGAAAAAGAAATGATAAAAAAAAATTTTAAATAGACAAACATCAATCTAATGTATATGTGTATGCATGGACATATACATATATGTATACACATAGGTATATATACATATATACACACACATACTTTTTATACACATATACTTTTTTTTAAAAGACCTATTATGCCAAGGGACTGCCCACTGCCTGCTGAAGCAGCCAACTTTTGGATAGGTTTGATCCTTGGGAAGGCTCATACTGCCAGTATGGTATTTGTTCTATCGTTCTACGCCTGCTGTTGTTGCTCAGACACTCAGTTTCATTTGATTATAGAGGCTGGGTCCCCTGTGCTACTTCACAACACAGGATTCTGGCACCGCAGGACCTCTCAGGTCATGCAGTCCAATCACCACCTGAACATATATTGTCTCTCCCAGCATCCCTGATGAAGCCAGTGTCCACTTGAACACCCCCACTAATGGGAGCCTGCTGACCCCTCGTCCACCAAGGCAGCCTACTCCACTTTAATAGTTCTCCGATGGTTAGGAAGCCTGTGATCTTGTGTGGACCAGTAAGAGTTAACTACTTTGTAAACTCAGTCAGGGATTGGAGGTCCTCAATTCTCCCCCCAAAGAACTCTAGAAGATTTTGACACTATACTCCAAGTCCAGTTCTCTGCTTTTATATTAAAGATAAAATGGAATAATCAGAATATATGCCATCTTGGGGTAGGGGGAGGGTAGAAATGGAGAGAAAATTTGTAACTCACAATCTTGTGGAAATCAATGTTGAAAACTAAAAAATATTAAATAAAGAAATAAAATGTGGAAGAAAAAAAGATACAATGCTATCAATCGGATAGATCTAGTTTAATCTTCTCATTAGATTCTGTGCTCCTTGAGGGTATGGATTGTATTTTGTCTTTCCTGTTGTCCCCAGCACTTAACGCAATACCTGAAACATACTAGGCTCTTAAATGCTTTTTTGACTTACTTGACTTTAGAGCAAAATCTATCAAAAAGCATTTGTTAAGTACCTATTATGTGACAGGCACTGTACCCGTCAACAGATATATTAAACACTATGTTCTAGGTACATACTGGAGATGCAAAGAAAGGCAAAAAGATGGCGCTTGTCCTCAAAGAACTGATGTCCTAATAAAGAAGACAACATTCAAATAACTATGCACATATACAATATGTACAATAAAAATGTAAAGTAATCTTAAAGGGGAAAAATGAGCAATGAGGAGCAGTGAGAAGTGGGCAGAGAAAGCCCTCCTGCAGAAGATGGGATCTGAATTGAGTCTTAAAGAAGGCAAAGAGTTAGAAGAGAGGAGAGTCAGAATTCCAGGCATTGAAGTCAGCCAGTATAAATGTCCAAAACCTAGAGATGGGTTGTAATGTGTAAGGAACAACAAGGAGGCCAGTGTACTGAGATCACAGGGTATGTGGAGGGGATTAAGGTGTAAGAACACTGGGAAGGTCAGAAGAGACCGGTTGTGAAGGGCTTTAAATGCCAAACGAAGTATTTTATATTTGATCCAGGAGGGACAGGCACACCTCATGTTACTGCACTTCATTTTATTTACTTACAACATTGTGGGTTGTTTTGGGGTTTTTTTTTAATAAATTGAAGGTTTGTGGCAACTCCACATTGAGAAAGTCTATTGGTGCCATTTTTCCAACAGCATGTGCTCACATTGTGTCTCTGTGTCGCATTTTAGTAATTTGGTAATTCTCGTAATATTTCAAACTTTTTCATGATTGTTATATCTGTTATGGTGATCTAGGATCGATGATCTCTGATATTAATATTGTAATGGTTTTGGAGCACCAAGAACCACCCCCATACAATATAATAATTGATAGATGTTGTATATGTTTTGACGGCTCCACAGACCAGCCATTCCTCCATCTCTCTCCCTCTCCTCAGCCTTCCCTATTTTCTGAGACACAATGATATTGAAACTAGGCCATTAATAACCCTAAAATGGCTTCTAAGTATTCAAGTAAAATGAAGAGTCAATCGATGTGTCAAACTTCATTGTTATCTTATATTGAGAAATTGCCACAGCCCCCTCCCAACCTTCAGCAACCCCCACCCTAATCAGTCAGCAGCCATCAACATCAAGGCAAGACCCTCCACCAACAAAAAGACTTTATTCCCTGGAGGCTCAGATTATGGTAAGCATTTTTAGCAATAAAACATTTTTAATTAAGATATGTGTATTTTCTAGACATACTACTACTGCACATTTAATAGATTGTAGCATAGTATAAACATAAGTTTTGTATGTATTGGGAAACCCAAAAATTCATGTGAATTGCTTTATTGCTATATATGCTTTGTTGAGGTATATCTCTGACATATGACTATAATGGGGAGCCGCTGGATTTTATTGAATAGTTGAAGTAACATGGTCCAATATGCACCTGAAGAAAATCACTTTAGCTAGGCATTGAGACATAAAGACAAAAATCAAGTCCCTTACATTCTATATGAAGAGACGATACATACACGTATGAACATAAAAATACAAACAAAACAAATAAAAGGGAACTGGAATGGGGAGGGTAGGTATTAGTAGCCAAGGGGAACCAGAAAAGGCCTCAGGTAGAAAGAAGCATTTGATTTAAGCTTTGAAGAAAACCAAGGATTTTAGAGGCACAAGCAAGAAGGGAGTGCAATCCACAAATGGAGACAGCCTATATGAAGCTACAGAGAGAACTGGTGGAGAGCTGAGATCCAAAGAGGTTAACAGATTTAGGTCACACCAGGCTAGTCAGGGGCAGAGCTGAATTTGGAGCCTGAATTTTATGGGGCCTGGTTTATCTCTTTCTACAACATCCTCTGTTACCCCAGCTGGGTAGCATGCTGCTAAAGAGGATGTAGTTATAAGATCTCAGAATCACAGATGTAGGTCTAGAAAAAGGCTTTGAGGACATCAGGTCTAATGCCCTCATTTTACAGATGAAAAAACTGAGGCCCTGGGAGGTTGAATGACTTGCCTAGAGTCACATAGTTAGTAAAGTGAATCCTGAATACTAAAGTTGGTCCTGAAACCCTATTCTAACCCACATCTTCCTGATTCCAGGTCCAGAGTTCTACCCACTGCCATGCTGCCTCCACATCACAGATGAATAAATATTAATAACTTGAATACTTGTAACAACCAAATACTCTCATTTTACATGGACCAGTTAGATTTACTTAGATTATAGGCTAAAAGAGGCAGCTAGGTGGCGCAGTGAGTACAGCACTGTCCCTGGAGTCAGGAGGACCTGAGTTCAAATATAACTTCAGACACTTGAAACACTTACTAGTTGTGTGACCTTGGGCAAGTCACTTAACCCCAATTGCCCTGTCATCCCCCCTCTAAAAAATAAAAAGAAAATTCAAAAAAGATTATAGGCTAAACTAGATTTTAATTCTAGTTCAGCTAATCATTATTTGTGTAATATCCTATCCTATCACGTCCGCTGTAGGGAGCCAAAATGGTGGAGTAAAGGCAGGGACTCACCTGAGCTTTCCCAAATTCACGTCCAAATGACTTTTTAAAATGCCTCAATATAAATTCTAGAGTTATAGAACCAACAAAAGGATAACGTGAAACAATTTTCCATCCTAAGACAACTTAGAAGGTCAACAGGAAAAGTCTGTCTTACTGGGGTAAGAATGGAGCACAGTCCAGTGTAGGCTACACAGCAAGCCAGCAGTAAGCCTTGGAGGTGACTGAATCAGCAGCAGCAGCAGTAGCAGCAGCTTCAGACCTCTCAACCCACAGAAAGTAAGGGAGGCAGACCACTAGTCAGAAGGGGATTATAGGAGACCCTTGCTGGCACTCTGTGTTAGACTGTGTTGTATTGCCCATAAACAGTTCCTACTTGTAGTCTTATAGTGATAAGGAGCACTAGCAAACTACAGCATGTATACCAAGGGGAGCAGGGACTCTAGTTATAGTTCCAGGGAAGAGAATGCTTGTGGTCACTCACAGATAAGAGCACAGGCCAGGAGAGCAGTGATCACACATCTCCTTAGATCATACCAACTTGGAAAAACTAAAAACTTACCGACACCCTCCTCCCCACTCTAGAACTCTGAAAATGGCAGCACAAAAAAACTGTAGCTTGAGACAGTGCCCCCTCCACCCTTGGAGCAGATCCCGACTTTAACATAAAGTTAAAAGTCAAGTAATAAGCTGGGAAAATGAGCTAACAAACAAACCAAAAGAACCTGACCATAAAAAGCTTCTATGATGACAGGGAAGGTGAAAACACAAGTTCAGAAGAAGACAACAAAGTCAAAACAGGTACATTCAAAGCCTCAAAGAACAATGTGAACTGTTCACAGGTGTGGAAAAAAAGAATTCTGGGAAGAGCTCAAAAGGTGTAAGAAGAAGCCTTAACAATCAAATGTATTTAAGAGGTGGGTCATTTCTTGTGTCTCCCTCTCCACTTGCTTACAAAATCCCATCACCAATTCCAAGGACAATCCAACTTTCATCTGCCATATCTGCTCTCAATATCTCAGTCACTTGCTTATCAAGCAATCACGAACAGAAGCCAAGTAATTCTGAGTAGCACACTGATTAGGATATAATTAAGTTTTCAAATGCAGAGAAATCAGGAATTGAGGATGTTCAAAAATGAATCTTCTCTAGAATATGATGGTAACATTCCAAAGCAACTTAAAATTGATGTGTTATATCCAGCTGGAGATATGGTTCCCACTAACAATGTCATAGACACTGTGCAACAGTAATTACTTTGCATCAGGATCCAATAATGCTAGATCTAGAAGAGCAGAAGACAGAAGAAAATGGGAAGAGAAATGGAGAGAGAGAGAGAGAGAGAGAGAGAGAGAGAGAGAGAGAGAGAGAGAGAGAGAGAAAAAAGTGGCAGAGAGAAAGATTGGGAAGTTTTGAAAGAGAACAAAGAGAACTACAAAAACTGGATCGGGAAATGAGATTACTCGAAGAATCAGTGAAAACCGAAGTAGAAAAAAATATTAAAGAGTAAGAAATCATTGACAAAGAAATTGTCAGCCCCCTAGAGAAATACATGAAAATCATCCAACAGAATAAAGAGCAGGTATCAGTAAATAAAGAGCAGGAATCAATAAATAAGAACTCAAAAAAGGAGGTTGTAGAAGAAGCATCAATAGAAAAAATGCTGTTGTCTAATGATAAAGCCAACAGTTGGTCAGCTTCTGAAGAACCTGATGACTTCTGATGAGAGGTTTGCTTCCCAGGCTCACATTCATAACAATGTGATGTATCAAGTTTAGGCCCAAGTTTTCACTGTTGTAAGCTAGAATACTTAATATTTGAATAGAAAAACTTTTTTAAATGTATTTTAAAAATCAAATAAGAAAGATAGAGAAAAATTGGGAAAAGAAATGAGAGATCAAAGAAAATTATGAAAAAAACACCAACAGCTTAGTAAAAGAGAGACAAAAATACTGAAAAATAACACATTAAAAAGCAGAATTGGCCAAATGGGGAAAAAGGTACAAAAACTCACTGAAGAATCTAATTCTTTAAAAGTTAGAATTGGGCGAGTGGAAGCTAATAACTGCATGAGACATCAAGAAAAAATAAAACAATATCAAAAGAATGAAAAAATAGAAGAAATTTGAAATATCTGATTGGAAAAACAACTAACCTGGAAAATAAACCAAAGAAAGATCATTTAAGTATTATTGGACTTTCTGAAAGCTATGATCAAAAAAAGGGCATAGACATCATATTTCAAGAAATTATCAAGGAAAACTGCCCTGATATCCAAAAACCAAAGGGTAAAATAGAAATTGAAAGAATCCACCAGTGATGTCTGGAAAGATATCCCAAAATGAAAACTGCCGGGAATATCATAGCCAAATTCCAGAGCCCCCAAAACAAGCCGAAAATATTGCAAGCAATCAGAAAGAAATAATTTGAGTATAGTAGAAACACAATCAGGATAACACAAGATTTAGCCACTTCTACATTAAAAAATCAGAAGGTTTGGAATATGATATTCCAGAAGACAGAAGAGCTAGGACTATAACCAAGAATCACCTACCCAGCAAAACTAAGTATATTCATTCAGGTAAGAAAACAGACATTTAATGAGATAGAGGACTTTCAAGCATTCCTGATGAAAAGACCAGGGCTGAAGAGGAAACTTAACTTTCAAATACAAGACTCAAGAGAAGCATAAAAATGTAAACAGGAAAGAGAAATCACAAGGGACCCAATAAGGCTAAGTATTTACATTCTTACATTGGAGGAAGATATTTGTGACTCCTGACATCTTTGTCAGTGTTAGGGCAGTTAGGCAGACCATACATAGATAGAAGGCATGGGTGTGAGTTGAATGTGACAGAATGATGTCTAAAAACAAAATGAAGGGGTACGAAAGAGGAATACCATGGGAGAAGGGGGGAAGAGAGAGGTAGAATGGGGTAAATTATCTCACGTAAAAGAGGCTTTTGTGAAAGAGCTTTTACAATGGAGGGGAAGATGAGTGTGATGGGGCAGAAGGTTGTCAGGCTAATGCTTGAACCTTATTCTCAGTGAAATTGGCTCAAAGAGGGAGTTACATACAAACTTAGTCAGGTTTAAAAATCTGTCTTACCATACACGGAAATAAAAAGGGAGAGGGATAAGAGAAGGAAGGAAGGCTGACAGAAAGGAGTATGGATTGGCAGAGGTGATGGTCAGAAGCAAAACAATTTTGAGGAGGAATGGACTTAAAGGAGAGAAAAAGAAGGATAAATGGGAAAAATAGGATGGAGAAAAAATCCACAATAACTGTAACTGATAAAAAACCTCACTTCTCAAATATATAGAGAACTGAGTCAAATTTGTAAGAATACAAGTCATTCACTAATTGATAAATGGTCAAAGGATACGAACATGCAGCTTTCAGATGAAATCAAAACTATCTATAGTCATATGAAAATGTGCTCTAAATCATTTTGATTAAAGAAGTGCCACTTAAAACAACTCTGAGGTGTGCCCACACCTATCAGATTGGCTAAATGGTAGAAAAGAAAAATGACAAATATTGGAAGAAACACGGGAAATTGGGACATCAAAGCACTCTTGGTGGAGTTGCGAACTGATCCAACCATTCTTGCTGGCAATTTGGAACTATACTCAAAGGGACATAACACTGTGCGTATCCTTTGACCCAGGAATGCCACTACTAGGTCTGTATCCCAAAGAGATCAAAAAAGATGGGGGAGGAACCATATGTACAAAAAACATTTATAGCAGCTCTTCTTTGTGGTGTTAAAGAGTTGGAAATTGAGGGGATGTCCATCCATTGGGGAATGGCTGAAGAAATTGTGGGTATATGATTATGATGGAATATTATTGTACTATAAGAAATGACAAGCAAGATGCTCTCAGAAAAACCTGGAAAAACTTACATGAATTGATGAGAAATGAAGTGATAAGAACCAGGAAAACAGTAACAGCAATATTTTTTTAATTTTTTTTAGCAACAGCAATATTGTATGATGGTCAGCTATGAGGGACATAGCTATTCTCAACAATGTAAAGACCCAAGCTAATTCTGAAGGACTTACGAAAAATGCTATCCCACTCCAGAGAAAGTCTAGATGAAGATCAAAGAATCCTTTTTTATTTTCTTTATTTTTCTTGGGGTTTTTGGCGGGGAGAGAAGGGTTAGCTATGCTTTCTTTCACAACGTGACTAATATTTTAATGTGTTGCACTACCGCACATGTATAACCTATATCAAGTTGCTTGTTTTCTCAATGGCAGGGGGAGAGAAAGGGGAAGGAGAAAGGGAGAGAATTTGGAACTTAAAAAAAATTAGCAAATGTTAAAACTTGTTTTTACATGTAATTGGAAAAAAATAAAGTATTTTTAAAAAGAAGAGCCCTGTATCTTAAGTTACTCGGAATCTAATATCGACCATCCATACTTTTGATGTCCTTTTTGCCAACACTGAATGAGGTCATTACATTTCTAGTGGTTAGTGTACACTCCAGATATGTGTCAGTAAACACACATATATCAAATTCTTTGACATTTTAAATTTTTTCCCAATATTAACTCACTTAAATTTTCATTAAACTCCCACTTAAAACTAAAGAATTAAATTAAATAATTCTATTCAGAAATAATTTATTACAATGGAAAGAGCTGTGTACTAGTAGGCCAAAGAATTGGGCTTAGCTCGTATCTTTGCTACCTAAGTATACACTCTTGGATGATTCATTTAACTGTTGTGATCCTTGGTTTCCCCATCTGTAAAATGAAGATAATATAGCTAGCATCTGAGGGCAGATTTGAATTCAGATCTTCCCGATTTCAAGTTCAAATCTGTATGTACTGGACCACCTAGATATCACTTTACAGTAAAACTGTGGCACAAAACAGTTGACTTGCTTAGGTTAGTATCTGTCTGAGGGAGGATTGGAATTCAGGTCTTCTGGATTCTACCTGAATGATTCTCAATTTTCTGCTTTCCATCTACAGAATCATAGCAGGGAGGGAACTTAGAACAATATCTGAACTTGAAACGACTTTAGAGATTATCTAGTCCATTCCCTCATTACAGAAAGCATTGCTGACCATAGAGGGAAAATGAATTGCTTAAGGTCATATCAGAGGTAAGTGGGAGAGCTGGGACTTAAACTGCATTCTTCTGGCTCAAAGTCCAGTTTTTCTTCCATTTACATCATTCTGCACTGTCCCATCCTACCCAACTCTCTCCCTCTTTAAGCTCTGTCCCTCAGCTATCCCTACACAGCTAAGTTCCTCTGAAACCATTGGGCTCTCAGGAGTCAATTGTGAAGGCTATTTTCTTTAGAATTCCCAGTTCCTTATGAAGAAAAATGGCGACAACTTTAGTATACCAATCTGGTATCACACCAGTGTATCTGAGCTGAAAAGCTGGTGGTGGAGTAACTACGGCCACCTAAAGATTAACTAAAGACGGTCAAAGCAGAAACCAACCAGATGAAATATCACTAAATTGATCACTGAAAAAAAAAGCTTCCTGTATAAGGAAACCACTTGGAAACAATGTTAGTGTATGATTATAGTAGATAGGTAAATAGACAGATAGATAGATAGATAGATAGATAGATAGATAGATAGATAGATAGTTTACAGTATATATAATATATATAGATGTATATACATACACAGGGATGTATACATATACACAAATACATAGATGATAGTGTACAGCATACACGGATGTGTATGTATACATGTATACACATATGTACAGCTGTAATCGATCATGTATTTACTATAGATGATAGCTCACAGTGTAGAAAGCTGTAATAAACCATCTATTTACTATAGATAGATCAATTACAGCTATATACGCTGTAAACTATCATCTATTAACTGGTACATGTATAACTAGCATACATCATATAAACTATTTGCTACAGATGATAGATTATAGCATATATATGCATACATACAGATGTATGTATATATGTATATGCGGGTATGCATATGTGCTGTAATCTGTCACCTATTTATAGAGCATATATGCTGTAATCTATTATAGTAGAGAGAGAGTGCTTTCTCCCACATTCCTCCGTCCTATCATCTCCTGTGAAGTAGGCAGTGTATTGTTATCCTCATTCTCCAGGGGAGGAGTAAACGGGGAGTAAGAAGAATAAGCATGGTATACCCGGATCCTTACTCCTACCCGTTCACTGAGTATTAAAAACAAATGTGGAGGAGGAAACTCGTTAATGTATTAACAAGAACTGAACTATAAGAAGCTTTAGATAGCTATAACAGGAAGTAGATATTACCTGTATCCAAGACCTTAGTTTCTGTGCCTCCCTCCATTGATCTTCATTCAAACACTCTCCGTCTTCCTCCTACAACCTAGATTTTGTATAGATAGAAGGAGTCCTAGATTGTATTGCTAGATTTTTTCCCATGATGATATCTTCTTAATCTACAAGACCACTCCACAGGTCCTCTCATCTTAAGAGTGGGCTAGGTGGGACAGTGGTTAGAGTGCTGGACCTGGAGTCTGAAAATCCTGGAGTCAAATCCAGCCTCAGATGCTTACCAGCTGTATGACTCTGGGCACGTCACTTAACTTCTGCCTACCTCAATTTATTCATTGGTAAAATGGGGGTAGTAATAGCATTTACCTCCCAGAATTGTTGTGAGGACCAAAGGAGATGATACTTGTGAAGTGCTTTGCAAACCTTAAAGGACGATGTAAATGCTAGCTATTGTTATTAGTATTTTGTCTATTCCTTCTGAATTCCCATCAGAACTGTGTTGCAGCCATGAATCCTGTACCTTCTAGTCTCAGTGATCCTTATAACCAATGCTGCCTCCTTGCACTAGGACCACCGGTTTGCCTTACTTGTTAGCCATGCTTTGTACAGTTGTATAGGGCTGGAAGCTGGGGGCTGTGGTGGATAGAGTGCTAGGTTTAGAGTTCAGAATAGCTGAGTTCAAATCCTTCCTCAGACAGACTCTTACTAGCACTGTGACCCAGAGCAAGCCACTTCATCTCTCTGTGACTCAGTTTTATTGTAAACAGGCAGCCAGGTGGCCCAGTGAATAGAGCACTAGAACTGGAGTCAGGAAGACCTGAGTTCAATCCAGCCTCAGACGCTTCTTGTCTGTGTGACCCTGGGCAAGCCACTTAACTGCTGTCTGCCTCAGTCTCCTCAACCGTGAACTGGAGATAATAATGGCACCTACCTCTCAGGGTTGTTGTAGATTGAGGTTCAAATGAGATGATATTTGTAAAATGCTTCACAAACCATAATAGTAGCTAGCATTTATTAGCACTTTATATAGCAGATATATGTGTGTGTATACAGCCATAGATTTCTGTGTACGTAGCTATATAAAGTGCTATATAAATATATATTTGTGCATACATAGCTATACAAAGGGCAATACAAATGCTAGCTATTATTAAACGCTAGATAATAATAGTACCCACCTCAAAGGCTTGTTGTGAAGACAACTTGAGATAACTTACATGAAGGGCTCTGCAAACCTCTATAGAAGCACTATTTAAATGAGAGCTATTGTCAGTGTTATAATTATTGTGTCTCATGCATTTTAATCTCCCCTATAGGAAGCTCTCATTATAGCTATTACTTAGCTCCTAGTAAGCAAGTGGTTCTCCCTTGCTTTTCCCTCTGTGTGACGTCCTCCCACCCCCCAGCCTCTTGCCACAGGTCAGAATTCCCCTCTGCGTCTTCAGATTCTTTTTCTTCATTGTTTTTTACCTGGAAGTCCTACTTAGATTTATTCAAGGAAAACTTCATTCTACCTGATCACCAGGCAGCTTCATTACTGCCGAGAAGCTCTGACAAAAGGCTTATGGGAAAAGAGGCTAAAATCATTGATAAAAAATGGAGTTTGTGTATTTCCATCATCCATGCTATGCCTGTTTTCCACTACCATAACTACTCAGGTCTGTTGTATTGAGAAGGCTGACCTACAATACTTTAGAGCACTACATCTGGGTAAAGCAGGGTTAGGGAACAGCACCCACCACCTGGGAAAATGCAAGCTTATTAATAACCATAACTCACCTTTCTCTAATGCTGGAAGGTTTACAAAGGGCCGTTGTGAGGAAATCACTCCATCTTGCTGCCTCTTCACGTCAGTGTCTCCTCAGATCTGGGACTTTTTTCTCAGTTTTACTTCAGTGACTGTGAAGAAGAGTTTGCAAATGGAGCTTCAGTTATGTGGTAGCGAAGAGACCTCACAATGTTTCCCTGGATCACTGAATTCCAGTCCAGAGAGCCAAACTCAAGAAACATTTTGAAGTGAAAATAGGAAGGACACCTCAACTCATTTCAATTAGAGAAAATGAAACTCAGAGAGTACTTCGCACCTTTTCCACACCCTTATCATGTTCTAAATTTTATTATTGGTATTTGTGCATATACTCTGTCTCTTCAACTAGACCATAAACTTGTGGACAGAAAGGATGGTTTCTTATTCATCTTAGTACTGCCTCTAGCACTGAGCACAGAGCTTTATGCAGAGTAATAATAACTCGTATTTATATCATTCTTGGAGAGGGTTAGTGACCCCCCAAAAAGCATTTGACATAAGATTTAGAGCTGAAAATTTTTTTTAAATCCTTAGAAGACATTAGACAGGTAGGACATAGCAAAATCTGAATTCAAACCCAAGCCCTCTGACTACAAATACAGTGCTCTCTTTACCACACTACTCTGCCTTTATTAATTATGTCACTTCACCTAAGTTTTATATATATATCTGGACAGCTAGGTGGGCACAGTGGATAGAGTGCCAGGTCCGGAGTCAGAAAGACCTAAGTTCAAATCCCACCTCAGATACTTACTAGCTGGTGACTCTGGGCAAGTCACTTAACCCTATTTACCTCAGTTTCCTCATCTGTAAAATGAACCAAAGAAGGAAATGGCAAACTGCTCTAGTATCTTTGCCAAGAAAACCCCAAATGGGGTCATGAAGAGTCAAACATGAATAAAATGATTCAAAAACAACACAATCTTTATCCCTGAAGGTTATCAGGTGAAGAATGAATGAGTTTATCAAAGAGGATTCATGTTCTGAAGAAAGATTGAACTAAGCATCCTCTGAGTTCTCTCTTAACCCTAGGAATCTCTTAGTCAAATGATCCTTGCCATAACCTTGTGAGGCAGATGGCCCAAGGGTTATTCTACCCGTTTTTCAGGCAAGGACACTATGGACAGAGAGGTAAAATGTCTTGCCCAAGGCGAGTAGATAACAAGATCAGCCCTCAGGGGACTCTTAATAAATGTTTGTTGAATGAATTATATCATGTTATCTTTCCCCTGGGGATTAGCTTGGCATGATTGAAAAGAAAGCTTGTAGAGCAAGGGTCTCTATGTCCTTTCAGTTTTCCAGGAGGCACTTTCTTCTGAGATGAAGTAGTCATTACTAATTTTTTCCCCGCTTGTTCAGCTGGGTATCGCAAAAGAAGTTGTACTATCTTTCTGGACTTAGCCACATTCACCATGCAAATGATGATTATACAAAGCATTTGGAACTGGGGGGGGAGGGAAGCGAGGAGGGGAAGTCACCCATTCAACAACACCTTTTGTACTGTCACAGCCTAGCTTTATGTAAAGAACAGCATTGTTCCATTTGTAGAAATCAAATACAATATATTTTCTTAAACCCTTATGTTCCATTCTGTTTTTACATCGTAAATGGTGTTACCTTGTCAAGTGAACACACTGATCCAGATTGACGGTCACCCTCCCCCTTCATTATTTAACATTATTAGTTTTTGTTATATTTTTTATTCAAATCAGTAATTACTCTTTATTTTTGCTTTTCTTTTTTCATTCCCTGAGCTTTGCATTTCGTCATTCTTTCTCCTAAATGTGTGAAATGGCTTTAACGTTCCCCATAATCATACTTAATATTCTACAAATTAATGGCTGTTCTTTCACAATTAGTCTTTTTTTGGCACCTTTTATGGCTGCTAATAGGCACATGTATGTAATACACAGGGCGCACTGGTGGGATTTAAGATGCGAGACCATAAAAAGTAGAACATAAGAAAGAAAATAGTCATTGACAGCAAAACATTGTCAGTTGAAGGCACAATGGTATTGGAGAGAGCACTGGACCAGGAGTAAATTCAGGATTCCTGGGCATTCTAGTCCTGGTGAGATGAAATGACCTTGAGCAAATTACTTGATTTCTTTGGTTTTCAGTTTCCTCTTCTGTGAAATAAAAGGATCAGACGAAATGTTCTGTCTGGTCCTCTCTAGTTCTGCTTTTATGTGTTCTATGCTTCTAGATTCCTCTCATCTCTAACATCCTTTGTTCTCGAGTCCCTTCAGTCTCTGGCATTTGGCATTCTGTGATCCTATTTAGATGCTCAGTGACAGACTCCAGGATGGAGTATTTACAAAACTACTTTAAAAGAATTTCGTGTCATTAATCATAAGTTCTTAATAATAAGTCTTCTCTCATTTGTTCTAATCTAGCTAAATGGCCTTGTAAATATTTTCAGTCACTTTCTTTGTAAATGCAAGTTGGAAAATCACAGTCTTCTCATCCAATTTCCAACTCAAACACTGTATTATAGATTTTTTCCCCTCCTCTAACTCTGCCTTGGTCCACTAAATATTCTAGGCATACAGGAATCTTCATTTGATTCATTCTAATAATTTTTTAGTCAATATAACTTTTTAGACTCTATTGGTATTACAAATTAAATATTATTTATGACTTCAATTTGCATCCTGTTTGGATTAGACATGCACAAACCAACTTGGCTATCATCATTATTACATTGTTTTATACCACTCCTAGAATTAAACTGCATTCTTGTCTTTAAATGGTTTATTGTCCTTGTCTCTCTTGTTCCGCATTGTACAGTGCATGTTTAATTTGGGAGCCAAGTGCATATGGCCGACTTGGCTATTGTCCATTATATTCATCAGTGTTGCCCAAAAATGTGCACTTTATTATTACTTTTTTCATCTTTTCAATTAACAGATGTGTGTTCACATTCCCGTTGCTTCCATACTATACAAGGGCTGCCAAAAGAGGACTTAGGGGGTCATCCGCTAAATAAAGACCAAACTCCTAATCCTGACATTAAAGAATGTCCACAACCTGGTACTACCCTCCTTTTTCAACCTTATCTCAAAATTACTTCCCTACCACAATCTCTTTCCCTTAGCCAAACTGGAATATTCACTATTCTCCATACATATATACATACCCTGTAAGTTAGACACATTTTTCTTCTTCTGTGCCTTTACTTACCTAATTTGCTATACCAGCACACTAGGGGCATACTGGTAAATGTTTAATAACCATTTTTCAAGGGGGAAAAACACTTTTAAATTTAAGCTGCATAATGAATGTTTTCTCCATCATTTTCTTAAGTCTAGACGATCAACAGAACAGTAAATCAACCCCAGATTTGTACACCTTGATGATTTCCAAGGTGTAGATGCCCACACTGAAAATTTAACAATCAGCTCCTTTGTGTTGGTGTGAATGGGCTCCAGCACACCCTTGTCACTATCTCTTCTCATCCCCATTTCTGCCTGTTGAAGCTCTACCTATCCTTCAAGGAACAACTCCAACGCCATCTCCTTCATCGAAACTTCACTGACCCCTTCTCATTCTACATGGAAATACTCTCCCCTCCCTCAGTTTTCATTCAGCTCTTATATACTTCTGATGTTATAGTCTATATCCTATTTATTTGAGGGTGTCATTCAGTTTCTCCCACATGAGTAATAATTACATTTCATGTAATAATGTCTCATTTATATAGCACTTAAAGGTTTACAAAGCACTCGCCTCACCATGCTAAATTGATTGTTTTAATGCTTCCATCCATTGCTGCTAATTCTGTCCACTGGGGCCAAACTGAACAAGTCTCATCCCTCTTCAATATGACAATTCTTTGAATATTTGACAACTGTTATCATGGCCACACTAAGTCTTCTCTTCTCCAGACCAGACACCCCGACCTTGTCAATATTTAATGAAATCAAAGCCTTTTACTATGCCCATTGGTCTCCTGTGCATTGTCAATAAGTTAACATTTATTAAGTGCCTGCCATGTGCCAGGAATGGTGTTAAGCCCCAAGGGTACAAAAAGAAGCAAAAGATAATCCCTAAGCTTGAGGAGCTCACAATCTAATGGGAGAGGGAACATGCTATCAAATGTTCACAAAGCAAGCTATATACAGAATAAATAAGAAATAATTAACAAGGAGAAGGCACTGGAATTAAGAATAGTTGGGGAAGGCTTCTTGCAGAGGATGGGATTTTAGTTGGGACTTAAAGGAAGCCAGAGAGGTCAGTAGATAGAGCTTCTGGTTGGGGGACAGCCAGAAAAAAAATGTCCAGAATTGGGAGATGAGTGTCTTATTCATGGAACAGCCAGGAGATCAGTGTTACTGGATAGAAAAGTACATCTCAAGGAGTAAGGTGTTAGAAGACTTGAAAGGTAGGAGAGGGCAAGGTTATGAGGGACTTTAAATGCCTGACAGATCCCGTTGTATTTGATCCTGGAGGCCACTGGAGTTTGGGAAGCAGGGTAGCATGGTCAGAGCTATGCTTTAGGAAAATCACTTTGGTGGCTGAATGGAGGATGGATGGTAGTGGGGAGAGACTTGAGGCAGGCACACCTACTAACAGGCTATTGCCATTGTCCACATGTGAGGTGATGAGAACCAGAGAAGTTGCTATGTCAGATGGGAGAAGGGGGCTTACTCAAGAGACGTTACAAAGGTCAAATGAACAGACCTTGATGACAGATTGGATAGGAGATGAAAGATAGTGAGGAATCCAAGGAGACTCAGAATCTGAGGAATTAGGAGAATGGGGTTGGGGGAGGGTTGTGGCCAGCCTTATGCATATAACCATCTATAACATTTATATAGCTATTATCACAGGCTAAGCACTTTATAATTACCATTTCATTTTATCCTCACAACAACCCTAGGAGATAGGTGCTATTTTTCTTTCATATTTTACAGATGAGGAAACTGAGGCAAACAGGGTTTAAGTGACTTGCTCAGGATCACACAGCTAGTAAATAACACTGTATTTAAACTCAGGCCATGCTGACTCCAGGCCCAGCACCCTATCCACTGTGCCACCAAGCTGCCCCAGCTGACTGCTAAGGGTCTGCTTAACACCTGTCTGCTTAAAGATGCTCCAAGGAGGTGGAACCCACTGACTCTCAAGGTAGATCTTGCCACTTTTAGACAGTACAAGGTTTAGGAAGTTTTCTTTGACATCAAGTTTCAGATGACCTTTTGGCACCTACCACCCACTGCTTCTGGTTCTGCCCTCTGCTGCCAAACACAACAAATCTAATCCCTCCTCCAGGCACTGGCCCTTCAAATGCTTGGAGCATGATGTATCCTTACTGAATCTTCTCTTCTTCAGGCTAAACTTCCCTCGATTCCTGCAATGACTCCTCAGCATGGCATGACTGTGAGGTTCTCTGCCATCCTAGTTACCCTCCTCTGGGCACTTTCAACTTATCCAAAACTATGGTGTACCTAGAACTGAACACAGCACTCCAGATGAGGTTCGATGAGGGTAAAGTGCCATGGGACAGTCTCTTCCTTATTCCTAGAAGCCATGCCCCTCTTCATGAAGCCCAGGATGGTACAAGTTTTTTGGCTGCCACATCACACTATCAACTCTTATTGAGCTTGAATTCCATAAGAACCCAACGATTTTTTTTCCAGAAAAACTGCAGTCTAACAATCATTCCCTTATCTTATACTTGTGATGCCAATTTTATTTTTGCACCCAAATGTAAGACTTTACCATTATCCCTATTATATTTCATCTAATTAGATTCAGCCCAATTCTACAACTTTTCATATTCCTTTGGATCCTGATTCTTTTATCCACTGTATTAGGTATCCAAAACCCAGCTTTGAATTATCTGCAAATTTGATAAGCATATTATGTTTGCTTTTATACAAGTCTTTGATAAAAGTATTAGATTGTTAACAATTATTATATAACACTAATGTAATTATCATTATAATGGGGACCTTTAAAGACCACACATACACACATGTACACACACACAATCTTTGCAACCTTTGATGTGAATTCTAAGAAAAGCAGTAAGACATAGGTAAGGCTAGTGTCTTCAAGTTAGAAGGTCTAGGTTCTAATCTTATCTCTGACACTTGCCAGTTGGGGTATCTGCGAGCACATTACTTACTTTTGGTGAACCCAGTTTCCTTATCTGTAAAATGTGGATAGTGCCACTTGGTCTTTGTATCTGAAGAAGTGGAAGAGCACTGGGGAAAAGATGTAGGGCATGGAGTCCAAAAGACCTGAGTTCAAAGCCCATTGCCAACTCTCCTGGCTATGTGACCATGAACAAGTCATGTATGTCCTTTGTGCCTCAGTCATCCCCAGAAGACTTATCTGCTTTGTCATAGTGTACCTGTGATGTGCTTTGGTAAAAGGATTCTCCTACTCTGAGGAGATCAGCTCATTTTAGACCCTAAAGTGATATGAATAAATGTATTTTTATAACACACACAAAAAAAATGTACTATATGCTGTTATGTACATTAAGTACAACAAAGCATAGGAATTAAATCTGAAAAAAAAAGAATCAAAAGAATTGGGGGCAGAGACAAGATGGCGAAGTAAAAGCAGGGACTTGCTTGAGCTCTCCCCCAACTCCCCCTGCCAAATACCCGTAAAAATGACTCTAGACAAATTCTAAAGCTAAAGAACCCACAAAATTACAGAGTGAAACAAATCTCCAGCCCAAGACAACCTGCAAGGCCGAAAGGAAGGGTCTATCGAACTGGGCTGGGAGCAAAGCACAGTCCAGCATGGACCACACTGGCACAGACCAGGCCAGAACAGGCCACAGGGAATTGAATTGCTGGTAGCTTTGGTAGTTTCCATAATTCCCAACCCACAAACACCAAAGACAAAGTAGAAGGTCAGTGGGGAAACTCTGTTGAACCTGGGTGAGAGAAGAGTGAAGTCCAGACCCAGACCTGGAGCGGCATAAGTGGTGATGGCAGTGGTGCCAGCAGCAGCAGCAGCAGCTATTTCTGGAGCTCCAGGCCCACAGACAGTGGGGAATCAAGTGGCTGATCAGAGAGGGATTGCAGGGATCCCTTTGCTGGTGCTGTGGTAGGATTCTCTTGCTTTGCCCTGTTTGGATCTGGCTCACAGTCCTGGGTGGCAGTCCTAGGGTGAGGAGGAGAGCTGGAGTGGTTGAGTTTGTGGTGGCTGTAGAGAAGGAATGCTCCTCACAGTTCCAAGGCAGAAAAGAATGCTTGTGGTCACTCACAGACCAGAGCACAGGCCAAGAGAGGAATAAACAACTCTCCTTTTATCATACCACCTTAGAAGAACTGAAAATTTATAAGTGCCTAGAAGTATCTCTGACAACAGTTGTGCAAAACCCCTGAAACTTGGGACAGAGCACTCTCTACTCTGGAAGCAGAGTCTTACTTTGACAAAGAGTTCAAAAGTCAAGTAATTGCCTGGGAAAATGAGCAAACAGTGGAAAAAATCAGAGTGTAGAATCTTACTTTGGTGACAAAGAAGATCAGAACATACAACCAGAAGAAGACAACAAAGTCAAAGCTCCAACATCCAAAGCCTCCAAGAAAAATATAAATTGGTCTCAGGCCATGGAAGAGCTCAAAAAGGAGTTTGAAAGTCAAATAAGAGTAGAGGAAAAATTGGGAAGAGAAATGAGAATGATGCAAGAAAATCGTGAAAAATGAGTCAACAGCTTGCAAAAAAAATACTGAAGAAAATAACACCTTAAAAAATAGACTAACCCAAATGGCAAAAGAGGTCCAAAAAGCCAATGAGAAGAATGCCTTAAAAAGCAGAATTGACCAAATGGAAAAGGAGGTCCAAAAGCTCACTGAAGAAAATTCCTTAAAATTCCTTAAAAATTCCTTAAAAATTAGAATGGAGCAAATGGAAGCTAGTGACTTTATGAGAAATCAAGAAATTATTAAACAGAACCAAAAGAATAAAAAAAAAGAAGACAATGTGAAATATCTCATCGGACAAACAACTCGCCTGGAAAAGAGATCCAGGAGAGAGAATTTAAAATTATTGGACTACCTGAAAGCCATGATCAAAAAAGAGCCTAGACATCATCTTTCAAGAAATTATCAAGGAGAACTGCCGTGATATTCTAGAGCCAGAGGGTAAAACAGAAGTGGAAAGAATCCACCGATTGCCTCTTGAAAAAGATCCCAAAAGAAAAACTCCTACGAACATTGTAGCCAAATTCCAGAGTTCCCAGGGCAAGGAGAAAATATTGCGAGCAGCCAGAAATCAATTTGAGTATTGCGGAACTACAGTCAGGATAACACAAGATCTAGCATCTTGTACATCAAAGGATCAAAGGGCTTGGTATATGATTTTCCGGAGGTCAAAGGAACTAGAATTAAAACCAAAAATCATCTACAAAGCAAAACTGAGTATAATAATTCAGAGGAAAAAAATGGATATTCAACGAAATAGAGGACTTTCAAAAATTCTTGACGAAAAGACCAGAGCTGAATAGAAAATTTGACTTTCAAATACAAGAATTAAGAGAAGCATAAAGAGGTAAACAGGAAAGAGAAATCATAAGGGACTTGTTAAAGTTGAACGGTTACATTCCTACATGTAAAGATGATATTTGTAACTCATAAGACCTTTCTTAATATTAGGGTAGTTGAAGGGAATATATACGTGTGTATATGTATGTATATGTATATGTATGTATATATAGACAGAGGGCACAGAATGAGTTGAATATGAAGGGATGATATCTAAAAAATAAAATTAAGGAATGAGAGAGGAACATATTGAGAGGAGAAAGGGAGAGATAGAATGGGGTAAATTATCTCACATAAAAGAGGCAAGAAAAAGCTATTACAATGGAGAGGAAGAGGGGGGAAGTGAAAGGGAATGAGTCAATCTTACTCTCATCGGATTTGGCTAAAGGAGGGAATAACATACACACTCAATTGGGTATCTTACCCTACATGAAATTAGGGGGAAGGAGACAGGGGTGGGGGGATGATAGAAGGGAGGGCAGTTTAGGGGAGGGGGTAGGCAGAAGCAAACACTTTTGAAAAGGGACAGGGTCAAAGTAGAAAATTGAATAAATGGGGGGTGGGATAGGATAGGATGGAAGGAAATATAGTTAGTCTTTCACAATATGACTATTATGGAAATGTTTTGCATAACTACACATCTATAACCTATATCGAATCGCTTGCTTTCTCAATGAATGGGTGGGGAGGGAAGAAGGGAGAGAATCTGGAATTCAAAGTTTTAAAAACAAATGTTAAAAATTGTTTTTACATGCAACTGGGAAATAAGATATACAGGCAATGGGGTATAGAAATCTGTCTTTCCCTCCAAGAAAGTGAGGGGGAAAGGGATAAAGGGTGGTGGTATGATACAAGTGAGGGCAGACTGGGGGAGGGGGTGGTCAGAATGAATGCCATCTGGGGGTAGGGTTAGAGAAGAGATGGGGAGAAAATTTGGAATTCAAAATCTTGTGGAAATGAATGTTGAAAACAAAAATAAATTAATTTTTAAAAAGAATTCCTATCTAATAGGGAAATTTGTACCTTGAACAAATGAATATGACTAATAATAATGTAATTATTCCATAGTCCTACAGGGTTGGTCCAAGGTAAAATGTGAAGTAGGCAAGATTTGCTTTCAAGGTCTATCTCTCTTTCTATATATTCATCCCCCTTTTTATCATAAATGTACATACATACACATACAACTGTCTAGGTCTCTCCTAATGCTTCTGCTTACCTAGGAATTGTCTTCCTCTTTCCCTCCAATCCTAACTCCAAATTTCCTGCATATGCAATTTGATTCAGAAAGGAAGAAAGAAGGAATAAATATTTATATTAGCAGTTACTGTGTTCCAGGTACTGTGCTAAGTGCTTTTACAAATATTATATCATTTTATCTTCATGATAGCCTTTTGGGTGAGTGCTGTTATTAACCCCATGTTACAATTGAGGAAACTGAGCCAGGTAGAGGTTAAGTGACTTAACCAGGGTCATATAACTAATAAGTGTCTGAGGTTAGATTTGAACTTACTGCGTAGTTCTCCAGAGTTGAGTCTAGATCCTTCCTGTAGGCCTTCTATCAAAATTCATATGCCCTTTAACCCATTTTCTCAACACCCTGCTCTCTGCTAGGAAGAATTTAATCAACTAATTTGAAACAAAGTGTAAATCGGCCAATTAGCATTTGTTAGGCACCCACTATATACCAGACACTGGGGATATAAATTTAACTCTGAAAGAATCCCTGCCATCAAGGAACCTGAAATCTTCTGGCAGTGGCATGTCCGTATAATTATCTGCAAAATAAATAAGAGGTAATTTGTAAGAAGTGGCACTAGAAGTTGAGACACCATTAATATCAATCATTTTGAGGTAGAGTTTGATCTGAGCTTTGAAAAAAACTAGGAATTCTAAAAAGTGTGGCTGAAGAAAGAGTACGTTCCAGACATGGGACAATACGTGCAAAGATGTGGAGACAGGAGATGGCATATTCTATATGAGACACGTCAAAAAGGCCATTTTGGTTGGACCACATGTAAAGGGTCCAATGTGTGAGGGGGAACATTAGTAAGCCTAGTTAGGTAGGTTGCAGTTGGTTAATGGCCAGTAATGACTATTCTCTCATTCTTTTCCTATGACCTCTGCTACCTGAGTGACCTCCAGCAAGTTATTTAATTTTTCTGGGCCTCCATAAACTCATCTTTAAAATGACGTGGTTGAAAGGGCAGCTAGGTGGCACAGTGGATAGAACACCAGCCCTGGAGTCAGGAAGACCTGAGTTCAAATCTGACCTCAGTCACTTACTAGCTGTGAGACCCTGGCAATTTAACTCTATATGCCTCCAAAAAAAAAAAAAGAAAAAGAAAGAAAAGAAAGCAAATGACATGGTGGAGCTCTGAGACGGCCTCTCAGGCACCAACTAGATGTAGATCTGTGATCCCATGATTCTCTGGCAGAGATTTATAAAGGAATCACAGGATATTTAAGCTAGAAGTAGCCTTAGAATATAGAACTACACACTTCAGTGGTTGAAATGAACCTTAGGACACAGAATACTTGAGCTGAAAAGGACACTATAGTCATAGACCATAGAAGAAGCTGGAAGGGACTTAAGGAAAATGAACCATAGAGTTAGAAGGGACCTTAGATTCACAGAAGATAGAATACTAGAGTAGAAGAAAGTCTTAAAGATTACCTAGGCCAGGGGTTGTATTAGTCACTTCTCCTCTATGCCACCCCTGCCCTGTAGTTTTCTCATTAAACAATAGAAATATGATTATTAATATCTTGTTTATTTCCTGGCCATTTCAGTCATGTTCAACTCTTTATGACCCTATTTTTGGGGTTTTCTTGGCAAAGAATACAGGAGTGGTTTGCCACTTCCTTTGCCAACCTTTTCTGTATCATAGATCCCTTTAGCAGTCTGGTGAAGGTCATGGACTCCTCACAATAATGTTATAAAAATGGATGAAATGAAGTAAACAGGCATACAAAGATAAACAATTACATTGAAATAAAGATATAGTTGGGGTTTTTTTCCCATCCAATATTACAGACCCTCTTGAAATCTATCCATGGACCCTTTAATGGCAGTGTAGTGGGATATCAGAACCCTCTGATTCATTCTGTTTCATGGACCTTGGGTTAAGAGCCTCTGATGTAGGCCAAATCAATGATTTTACCAGTAGAAACCTCAGGCCAAAGAGGAGAGGTAACTTACAAGGTCACACAGCAAGTTAATGACAGAGCCAGACTTAGAATTCAGGTCTCCGGAGTCTAAGTCATAGAATCAAAGAAGGGGGCCTTTGGGGTCACCTAGTCCAGCCCTTATTTAAGCAGAAATCCTGTCTGCAGCCATTCTGACCAGCGGACATCTGGCTCTCCACTTTCCACCGCACCAGGCTGTGTTCATTTAAACAGAAGACTCGAGGTTCTAACCTAAAGAAGTGGCTAAAGTGGGAATTGGAAGCTTCGGAGAAAGTTTAGTTATTATATTATTTTGGAACGGGAAGGTGGGGATTAGGCCAAACTTTATCCTCCTTACATTATAACCCCTTGGCAGTCCCATAGGATCATCCCAGCAGACAGGTTAATTTGCTCAGATGAAGCTTGGATTCCAAGGAAATTGTTTCCCCCTCTCCACTCCATTCTCAAAACACCCGAGGGCTTACAGGTGAACCCACAAAAGATGATGCATAGCTGCTTAATCTCTCCAAAGGAAAGAGCAAGGGGAAAGTCAGCTTGAAGGGGAATGTGGAGGATTTAGGTCATTTTGATGCCCTCTGCTCCCCTACACACAGTAGGCTCTCAAGGGTTGGTTGGGTTTTTTTTTTCATTTTGTTTCATTTTTAGATGATGAAAGAAAAAAGTCCTGACAGGAAGAGCTGTTGAACATCAGACCAGTTTTGCAGGGAGGATGCAGAATGCCCTCTTTCTGGGGACAATTCAAAATAGACATGACATTTAAATTTGGATCCCATTCAGGAACCTCAGCCAGATAATTTGGGGATTTTGTGCAAATTCAGTTATTCCTATGACTTCTTTTGTTTGGGGGAGGGAAGAGTAGGGAGCAGAGGGAGACTACATCACTTTATGTAGATCTTCTTAACCTTTTCGTATCCTGTACCTTTTGGCAGTCTGTGAAGCCTACCGACCCCTTCTAAAATATGTTTTTAATTCATAATTGAAGGAAATGTTAAAATACAGTTAAAGGTCAGGGAAACTAAAGTTGTAATTTAATTTTCCTTCCAAATCCACAGACTGTCCCCTCACCCTGAAATCTATCCATCTAACTTCTGTGCATCCTAGGTTAAGAATACCTGCTTTATGGTTAGCATCACTCACATTTCTACAGAACTTCAAGGTTATTAAAGTCATTTGTTCACAACATCCCCAATGTGCATTCTTCTTCCAGTCTTGTTACTAACTTGCTATGCAACCTTGTATTAGTCACTTCTCCTCTATGCCACTCCCACCCTATAGTTTTCTCATTAAACGATAGAAGTATGAATATTAATATCTTGTTTGTTTTTTGGCCATTTCAGTCGTTTCCAACTCTTTATGAATGTATTTTTGGGGTTTTCTTGGCAAAGAATACAGGAGTGGTTTGCCACTTCCTTCTCCAATGCATTTTACAGATGAGGAAACTGAGGAAGGCAAGATTAAGTGACTTGCCCGGGGTTACGCACCTAGGAAGTGTCGGAGGCTGGATTTGAACTCAGGTCTTCCTGACTCCAGGCCCAGCACTCTATCCACTGTACCACCTAGCCACTCCTGTCATTATCTTACGGACTGAGAAAATCGAGTTTCAAGGAGATGGAGAGATTGGCTCAGGGTCGCACCGCTAAAACACATTGGAGCCAAGAGTCAAATTCAGGTCTGATAAGCATCCCATGGCCATATGACTGCTAAGCTTTTAGCATTGATATAAGCTGTTCCATTGGGAGGCAGAAAAGGGCAGTGGACAAAGCCCAGAACGTCCAGTCTCAGAAGGACCAGATTTCAAATCCCAGCTCTGCTACTTCCTACCCCTCTGTATAACTTTGGATAATTCAAATCAATGCAGTAAATATTTATTAAGTGCCTACTATGTGCCAGGCACTGTGCTAAGCACTGGGGATACAAGAAGAGGCAAAAGACATTCCCTGCCATCCATCTAAGTCACCAACCTCTCTGTACCTCAATTTCTTCACCTGTAAAATGAGGGGGTTGGAACAGATAACCTTTAAGACCTCTTTCAGCTCAGCTCTATGATATTTCCAAGGTACTCGGTAAGATATAGCATTAGAGAGTACTTTTATTGATCTAAAAGGGATTAAATTGCATGCCAGATACTTGGTTTGGTGTTAGACAATCGCATTGAAGCCCCAGTTCTGCTGCGCAGGACCATGGACAATTTACGTGACTTCTCTGGGGTTCATTTTCCTCATCTGCAAAGTGGCAACAGTGATACTTGCACTTCTTCCTTCACAGAGTTGTGACAATCAAAGGAGATGGCAGAGGTGGTGTCCTGTGTATTGACAATAATGATGGGGGATGCTGCTGCGCTGCAAGAAATGACGCGCTCGATGATCATAGAAGAACGTGGATAGACTTGCACGAAATAACAGAGTGAAACGAGCAGAACCAAGAGAACACTGTATACAGCGACAGCAACATTGTTTCAAGAACAACTTGGAGTGACTAAGTCATTTTGACTATTATAAATACCCAAATTAACTACAAAGGACACGTGAAGGAAGATTCTATCTGCATCCAGAGAAAGAATTGATAAATAGAAGCATGTACAGAACGATTTAGCATATTCTATACACACACACACACACACACACACACACACACACACACACACATTTGTGTCTAAAGATAGTCATTTCTAGGGTGGGGGAGGGGAGGGGAAGAAAAAAAGAAATTTACATAACTTTATTAGATATCTAAAAGGAATAGCGAGTTATATATAACAGATTTGCATCTTCATGTGCAATCATCTTTTTTATGTTATGTTAAAGAAATGTTTGTTTTAGTCTATAAATCAAAAATGAAATAAGTATTTTTAAATGTAATTGGAAAGTGTTTAACAAAATCAATAAAAATACAATAGAACATAGATGATGTTAGTATATGGTTTTCTAAGTCAGTGTGTGGCCAGCAGGGATTCTTACTGTGGTTTATAGGCCACCATTTCTATTGGAGTTTGACGCCACTACATTTCACCATGCTACACTACACTGCCTCTTACTATGTATAACAAAGATTTCTTTAGCAGCAAGGAAGCCAAAAGAAGTCCCTTAAAGTCTATTGGTTAAGAAAAGGGAAATATCCAATGACTGAAAACTATCCAGAGAAACATGTAAGTCATATTAATCTCTTATATTTCTATAATGCTTTCTATTTTTCAAAGCATTTTAAAATTATCAACCATTTTCCCCTACCTTTGATTTCGTTCTGAGAATTTCTGCTATAGATACACACCAGTGACTACAACATATAGTCTTACAGCATTGGGAGTTAAGTGACTTGTCCAGGGTCACACAGCCGGTATGTGTCAGAGGTAGGACTTGACGCCAATTCATCCTGATCCTGAGGCTGGCCCTCTATACACTATTGGTCTACTCTGCCTAATAAATGCATTTTTTTACCTGAACTGATTCTTACAACCACTGTAAGAGGCGGACAGTAAGAGGTTTATTATGTCTATTTTATAGATGGGGAAACTGAGACTCTGTGAGAAGAACTTGCTCAAGATTACAAGCTTCTTAAGGGGAAAGAGTTGGGATTCATATCCCATTCTCCTGAGTCCAGGGATGGGCTGGAAGCAGCCAGAACCCACTGGAGTTGATTGTTAAATTTTCAGTATGACCATTTTTACTGCGGAAAACACGCAAACACTACACAGCAGGGTCTGATTTATTATCTGGATTTATCTAGATTGCCTAGACTTAATAAATGGAGAAAATGTTAATAACACAGATTGAACTTAAAGGTGTGGTGTGTGTTCACAAATGCCATTTTGGAGAGTCGATAATTCAATATTTCCCAGCACACCCCAGCCTCACTGCTTTTCCCCTGTTCTTTCTACTACAACACATGGGCCTCCCTTAAGAAGCATTGGATTTCTCGGTATCAGTCACAGTCAGTTGGCTCTTTTCAGAATTCATTTTCTCCCCCTGTCATCAATGAGGATAAAACCTCAGCCCGCCATGGCTGAAGAGAAAACTTTCTGCTGTGAGGCATTAGCAGTAGCCGTCTGTCTCAAGGGCCTGATCGCTAGTCCAGTTTCACCCTCATGAAGCCTGGAGTGGGAACATGAAAATGGGGTTAAATCAGACCATCAGCTTCTGAGGGTAGGGGTGGGGGCGGGGTACAAGGAGAGGGAGCCGACGACTTACATCTGCAAACACTTCACCCGGAGCGAACTGCTCCACCAAGGTGTACCTTAATCCTGGTGTAATCAGCCAGTCAGTCCGCAGGCATTTGTTAAGCACTATGTGCCAGGCACCTGTAATGAAGACTACTGGAAAATAAGAATTTTTGTTGTTTTTGGTGGTGGTTTTTTTTTTAATTTACCCAAACAACAGTTCTGTTTTCAGAAGTTGAGGCAGTTAGCTAGTAGAGTAAATAGAGTGCTAGACTTGGAGTCCGGAAGGCCTGAGTTCAAATCCTTCCTCAGACACTTACTAGTTGTATGACTCTGAGAAAGTCATTTAACCTCCATCTGTCTCGGTTTGTTAACCTGGACAATGGGGATAGTAATCGCACCTGCTTCCCAAAGTAACTGTTGTAATGATCAAATTAGATATTTGCAAGGCACTTTGCAAACCTTAAAGCACAATATAAATTCTAGTGGTTGTTGCTATAATTAAATATCAATTTCTACCTTATGTTAATAAAATTATCTCACACGCTACCCATTCACATACTCAGCAGTGGAGTCAAGCTGAACTGCTGAGATATGCCCTGTTCTGGTCCTTCCTTCTACGTTTCAATGCCTTTGCCTCTCATCATTTGCTACCCTCCGTCTTTGGTATGGGATCTTTCACTCCTCAACCCCTCCCCCATCTCCACTTGTTGAAGCCTCTCCCTTCTTTAAGGGCTCTACCTCCTAATTAACCTTGTGGGTCCCCACCATGTAATCTAGGCTATTTCTTCCCCCACCCCTCCCACTGCCACTTTTGCCATCTGTACCTGTGATTTCATTGGAATCTGGAATTGCTGACTGCGATAGGACCAGGGTTTGCCCATTTTCCCAAAACAGACACTAATTTGCCCTAAAAATGACAAACACTACCCCTAGACCCTCACTGGTCTCTGCCTTCCTTGATGCAACCTCCTGGTCAACTAAAAAAACCCAAACCTCAGGCTCTTCAGACTTGGAGAATGTCTAATGAAAGACCACATGAATCACCATACCCGGCCCTGCTGAAGAAACATTTTTCTGTATGGAGATGATGGGAAGGGTGGAAGGGTGACAAGAATATGTCTATAGATGCCAAATACTGCAGTATCATTGCTGTATTAGAGCAAAGTAAATCTCCTCTTGTTGGTTGATTAAAGACTTATAGATGCCTATTTCACCCCCAAATTAAACCTAAGTTAACAGGGTACTTGCTGGCTTTAGATTAGGCCCTAACGTTAAGAAGATACCCTCTACCAAACAGAGCCAAAACTGTTAAAGGGTTAAAAGGGGTTAAAAGTGACTTGTCCAAGATCATGAAGTCAGTCTGTAACAGAAACAGCACTCAAGGCCAAGTAAGTTTTTGTAACTTCAAGGCCTGTTCTCTGGCTGTTGTGCTCATCCTGTCATCCCAGATTGACTCCAAGAATAAATTCTAAGTAGGCTAGACAGATTCCAGGAAAGTTGTTTGTTTTTTTTCCTAATGATAATAGATCTACTAACGTGCTTTTCATGTAATACTTGATATTGTTATCTGTGTTTTGTCTTATCCTACCACTTCCATTTAAAGTTCAATTAGGGCACGAATTGTGTCTCATCTGAACTTTGTTTCTTTCCCTACAACTAGCAAACATAGTGTTCTACAAACAGTAGTCGCTTAATAAAGTTTGATGAATTCGATTGGTCAAGAATATATAGCTAGTTAGTGTCAAAGCTGTGCCTTGAACCTGGGATTGCTGACTCCTAGGTTCAGTGCTCTTTTCATCATGACACTTCCCTCAGCTCTACTGTTTCATTCCTTGTCTTCATTCAAAATCGAACTGATGTCCCAACTTCCCTACAGGACACTGAATCCCAGAACATCGGAGCTTCAAGAGACCTGAGACACTGATCCAACGATCTCATTTTTCAGATGAAGAAACTGAATGAAGTGACCTAATCCTGAAACAAATTAAAGGCACAAATGAAACTGAAAGGTAGTCCTGACAGACTACACTGCCTCCTTGCCCTGGCTGCCCCATGTCTCATAGATCAGTCTGCTCTGAACTCCAGTGGAATTTCCCCTTCCTGTCTGTACTTAGCACAATGGTTGACACATATTAAGTGCTTAATAAATGCTCGTTGACTATGCCAGTCACTGAACCCTTGGCATAGATTATCTTGTATTTTTAGCTATTTTTTCACTTGTATCTGACCTGTGCAAAAATCACTATTCTGTCTCCCACTGTCTGAAAACCAAATATGTTAAATTTCACCCCTCCTCCAGGGTTCTCTAGCACCCTTAATGGGGTTGAGGTATCTCTGTATCCCCCACTGGTTCAAACCCTTCATCAATTGTGTTCCCCCCCATTTTAGGGGTTTCCCCAACACCACGGTTACATTTAACCATTTAGAAGTCAGATTGGCAAGAACAAATAAATATGTATATAACCGTTCCTCCCAGTACCTGAGGGCATAATTGTATACCCTCTCAGTCTCCTGGGAAGAGAGAAGATTACATTCATAGCTTTATTTAGTTCCTATACAGCATCAGTCCCACCAAGGTCCAAGTCCAAAGACCCTCTCGGCTTTTGTCTAGGCACTTTAGTTTCTCAGTTTCTCTGCTGTAATGGAAACAACATCTGGCCTGGTATCCTGGCTTCAAGGTCACCATCTGGTAAGCTGCCAGGTCCAGAGACTCCAACCTCTGTGCCTAGAACTGAAAAGGACAAATGAAGCAGACAAAACTCCCTTACCGTATTTCTGGCACTGTGGGGGGGATGGGGTGTGGAAGGAAAAGATAAATATAAAATAACTTGTTATAATAGCATATTTTTTCCTCTTAAATTATTATATATTTATTTTCTATTTTTAGTTTTCAGCATTAATTTTCACCAGAATTTGAATTACAAATTTTCTCCCCATTTCTACCCTCCCCCCACACCAAGATGGCATATATTCTGATTGCCCATTCCCCAATTAGCCCTCCCTTCTGTCACCCCACTCCCCCTCATCCCCTTTTCCCTTACTTTCTTGTAGGGCAAGATAGATATTTATGTCCCATTGCCTGTACATCTTATTTCCTAGTTGCATGCAAAAACTTTTTTTTAACATCTTTTTTTAAAACTTTGAGTTCCAAATTCTCTCCCCTCTTCCCTCCCCACCCACCCTCCCTAAGAAGGCAAGCAATTCAATATAGGCCACATGTGTATCATTATGCAAAAGCCTTCCCCAATACTCATGCTGTGAAAGACTAACTATATTTTGCTCCTTCCTATCCTATCCCCCCTTTATGCAATTTTCTCCCTTGACCCTATCCCTTTTCAAAAGTGTTTCCTTTTGATTAACTCCTCCCCCATCTGCCCTCCCTTCTATTGTCCCCTCCCCCCTTTTTATCTCCTTCCTCCTTCTTTCCTGTGGGGTAAGATACTCAATTGAATATGTATGTCATTTCTCTCCTCAGGTCAAATCGAATGAGAGCAAGATTCACTCATTCCCCCTCACCTGCCCCCTCTTCCCTCCCAAAAGAACTGCTTTTTCTTGCCACTTTTATGCAAGATAATTTACCCCATTCTATCTCTCCCTTTCTCCCTCTCTCAATATATTCCTCTCTCATCCCTTAATTTGATTTTATTTTTTTAGATATCATCCCATCATATCCAAACCCTGTGCCCTCTGCCTATATATATTCCCTTCAGCTACCTTAATACTGAGGTCTCATGAATCATACATGTCATCTTTCCATGTAGGAATGTAAACAAAACAGTTCAACTTTAGTAAGTCCCTTGTGATTTCTCTTTCTTGTTTACCTTTTCATGTTTCTCTTGATTCTTGTGTTTGAAAGTCAAATTTTCCATTCAGCTCTGGTCTTTTCACTGAGAAAGCTTGAAAGTTCTCTATTTTATTGAAAATCCGTATTTTGCCTTGGAGCATGATACTCAGTTTTGCTGGGTAGGTGATTCTTAGTTTTAATCCTAGCTCCATTGACCTCCGGAATATCATATTCCAAGCCCTTCCATCCCTTAACGTAGAAGCTGCTAGATCTTGGATTATTCTGATTATGTTTGCACAATACTCAAATTGTTTCTTTCTGGCTGCTTGCAGTATTTTCTCCTTGATCTGGGAGCTCTGAAATTTGGTGACAATATTCCTAGGAGATTTCTTTTTGGGATCTATTTGAGGAGGCCATTGGTGGATTATTTCAATTTCTATTTTACCCTCTGGCTCTAGAATATCAGGGCAGTTCTCCTTGATAATTTCTTGAAAGATATCTAGGCTCTTTTTTTGATCATGTCTTTCAGGAAGCCCAATAATTTTTAAAGTATCTCTCCTGGATCTATTTTCCAGATCAGTGGTTTTTCCAATGAGATATTTCACATTGTCTTCCACTTTTTCATTCTTTTGGTTCTGTTTTATAATATCTTGATTTCTCATAAAGTCACTAGCTTCCACTTGCACCAATCTAATTTTTAAGGTAGTATTTTCTTCTGTGGTCTTTTGGACCTCCTTTTCCATTTGGCTAATTCTGTCTTTCAAGGCATTCTTCTCCTCATTGGCTTTTTGAAGCTCTTTTGCCATTTGAGTTACTCTATTTTTTAAGGTGTTATTTTCTTCAGTATTTTGGGGGGTCTCCTTTAGCAAGTCATTGACTTGTTTTTCATGGTTTTTTCACGTCATTATCATTTCTCTTCCCCATTTTTCCTCTACTTCTCTAACTTGCTTTTCCAAATCCTTTCTGAGCTCTTCCATGGCCTGAGACCAGTTCATGTTTTTTCTTGGAGGATTTTGATGTAGGCTCTTTGACTTTGTTGACTTCTTTTGGCTGTATGTTTTGGTCTTCTTTGTCACCAAAGAAAGATTCCAAAGTCTGAGTCTGAATCTGAGTCCATTTTCACTGCCCGACCATGTTCCCAGCCAACTACTTGACCCTTGAGTTTTTCGTTGGGGTAAGCCTGAGGGGCTGTGCTATTGTTTTCAGAGCTATTTCTACACAGCCAGCTCTGCCACACCAGTGCTTCTCCTCCCCCAAGAACCACCAACCCAGACCAGCCTCAGATCTAAGTTGGCTCTGCATTCCCACTCTGATCCACCACTTAATTCCTCCCACCAGGTGGGTCTGGGGCTGGAAGCAACTGCAGATGTAGTTCTGTCCTCAGAGCTGCACCACCTCTGCTGTCCCTGGGGTGGTGACCAAACCACAAACTCCTTTCACTCTGTCCCAGCAGTTTTTCCCACTAACCTTCTCTGTTGTCTTTGGTGTTTGTGGGTTGAGAAGTCTGGTAACTGCCACAGCTCATTGATTCAGGGCCCTAGGGCCTGTTCTGCCCGTCTCCCAATCTGGTTGGTCTGGGCCTGGCTCACCCTGGGATCTGCTCCACTCTGCTCCCAGCTCCATGTGATAGACTTTACCCAGCAACCATCCAGGCTGTCCTGGGCTGGAGCCCTGCTTCCCTCTGCTATTTCATGGGTTCTGCAATTCTAGAATTTGTTCAGAGCCATTTTTATAGGTGTTTGGAGTGTCCTGGGGGAGAGTCTTAGGCAAGCCCCTGCTTTCCAGCTGCCATCTTGGTTCCATCCCCTGAGGTTTTTTTTTTCATCTGTAAAATGGGGCTATTAATACCTAGAATACTTATGTCACAGAGCTTTTATGAGGATTCAACAAATTTCTCCTTTCCAAAATAATGTATATTTGGCAATTTACAAATCTTAAAAGGCCATAAATATCATCTTGGGGGAAGATTTTTAATGACAAGTGTTGGGTTTTATAAGGAAACACTTGCCTCCGAATACCCTGTCTTAGGTGAAGGATGTTCCTAAGCCATCTATAATAGCATATTTAGAGAATGAAATCTGTCCTGAATTTTGTCAGATGGTCCTGCATTCTTACCTTCACCTCACCCCATCTGCCACTTTGAATTATCACCTAGAGCAAGATTTTTTTTTAATCTGGAGTCAACAAACCCCTTGATTTCAGGAGATCTGTGAACTTGGATGGGGGAAAAATTATATTTCTATTTCAATATAACTTGTTTCTTTTTGTAATCCCATAAATTTTATATTATGCGTTTGAATACATTATTCTGAGAAAGTGTCCATAAGTTTCACCAGACTGGCAAAGGGGTACATAACAAAAAAACAGTGTAAGAATCCCTGACCAAAGGTATCAACTCAAAATCTCAAAGCATACATTCGGGCTAGTGTGCAACGTGTTTACTCAGAAAGAAGTCCTAAATTTGAAAGGATGTGATATAAATAAACGTTATTACTTCTATAGCTACAGGGCTATGTAGAGCCCAACCCAGAGGTCCTATAGCATGTAAGACCTTCAATTAGCTTCTACATACTCATTAATGCAACCCCTTGACTCCTCAGTCTTTTCAGCTATAAAGGGAAAGGGTTTTAATTAGATGATTTCTAAAATTCTCTCTAGCCTTAAATCCTCATGATCATCTAGGTTTCAATAGCACAAGATTTCTGCTGACCAACTCAAGGCAGGTAGAGTTACATATTTTTTACCTGCTTCATCACTCATTAGTATAGATTTCAGAGTAATTAGTAATGAGAGTTTGATGATTTGATGCACAATTAGAGAATGGACACAACACTTCATTTTTAACCTGCATTGAAGCTAATGACCCCAGGAGGGAATATGAGAATATTATAGATTAAAAGAAGGAAAATAATATTCTAATAACCTCAAAACATATGAGTCATTGAGGCTAGCTTTTTCCTACAGGTTGTTGCTCCTGATAGTAATTGGTATACATTAGACAAACAGTCATAAGAGATTTGCAGGATGGTAACAGTTCACATTTTTCTAGTGGCTCCCAATTTACAAAGCACTTTCCTCAGGCCACTGGGAGGAAGGTAGTGAGGTCCTTATCATTCTCATTTTAAAGGAAAGGAGATTGAAACCGAGAGATGGGAACTGACCTGCCCAAGATTATACAAGCAGTTTAGTAAGAGAGACAAATCCTCAGACCTAGGCCATTCACCTTTCAATCCAGTGGCCTTTACATAATTCCAGAATGACTTATTCAGATATTCTTGCATATAAAGAATTATAATAAATACAATTTCCTCATTTGAAAAATTAATCTTTCTCAGTTTCATTCAACCAACATTTATTAATGTAATCCAAGTCCCAAAGCCCATTGGCATAGGTTTCTCTCCATACTGGAGGAGAGCAATGCCCCATGAATGTGTGAAGGGTGGTTCAGAGTTGGCAAGAATGGGAAAAAGGACAGTTCTTCAGTTTTCTTTGAGTTACTTAATCTTTTTTCAAGCTCTCTAGTCCCTTTGGGCACTTCTAGCTTCCATCTTCAAGAGAGACAATGAAAAATGCCCACCCCAGTTCAAGCTGCTGAAGGAAGACTCTGAAAAGAACCTGATATGAGATGACCTGGCAATCTCCATCACATCCATGTCTTCAGCTTGCTACTTTAGAGACTTTGGGGGACTTCCCCTTGGGTGAGATCTATGACTGAGTGGATTTACCTCACTCTCAATGGAAGAGCTACTTCAATCTGTGTTTCTGGTATATATTCTCCTACATGTAATTTCTCCTGGTCTTATTGGGAAGGTTTCCAGCTTGTCCCCATTACAGATAATGCTTGCTTTTGTCTTTAGGTAGATACTACTTATCCTTTTAAGAAAGGCTCAGTTTATTCCTATGGTTTCATGTGTGTGTGCATGTGTGTATGTGTGTATATGTGCGTGCACGCATGTTTCTAATAAAAATGTATGTTGTATTTTGTTAAAAAGCTTTTTCTGCATTTATTGAAATAATCATATGATTTTTGTTGTTTTTGCTATTGATACAATCAAATATGCTTACAGTTTACCTAATATTGAACCAGCCCTGTATTCCTGATATAAATTCTACCTGGTCATAGTGTATGATCTTTGTGATATATTGCTATAATCCCTTGCTAGTATTTTATTTAAATTTTTTGCATCACTATTCATTGAGGAAATTGTCCTATAGTTTTCTTTCTCTGTTTTTGCTCTGCTTGGTTTGAGTATCAAAACCATATTTATGTCATAATAGGAATTTGGTAGGATTCTTTCTTTGCTTATTTTTCAAATGGTTTATTGATAATGGGATTAATTGTCCCTTAAATGTTCTTGATCTGAGTTAATTAAACTGAGAATTCACTTGGAAGTCTAGCTGGTCCTAGGGGTTTTCTCTTAGGGAGCTCAATGATGGTTTGTTCAGTTTCTTTTCCTAAGATAAAGTTATTTAAATATTCTTTTCCTCTTTTCTTAATCTGGGCAATTTATATTTTTGTAAATATTCATCCACTTTGCTTAGATTGTCAGTTTTACTGGCATGGAGTTGGGCAAAATTAAAATTAAAAGCAATCATTTCTTTCATTTCATCATCATTTGTCGTGCACTTATCTTTTTCATTTTTGATACTGGTAATTTGGTTTTCTTATTTCTTTTTTCAAATTAAATTAACCTATTTATTTGTTTTCTTGTGTTTTTTTTTTCATAAATCCAGCTCCTAGTTTTATTTCTCAGTTTATTTTTTTAATTTTAGTTTGATTCATCTCTCCTTTGGTTTTCAGGATTTCCATTTTGGGATTTAATTGGGCATTCTAAATTTGGTTATTTTTAGGTTTTTTTTAGTTGCATGCCCAATTTATTGATCTGCTCTTTCTCTATTTTACTGATGTATGCATTTAGAGATATAAAATTTCCCCTAGGTACTGCTTTGGCTGCATCCTACAACTTTTGGTATGTTATCTCATTATACTCAATCTCTTTAATGAAATTGCTGATTGTTTTTGTGATTTGTTCTTTGACCTGCTCATTCCTTAGGATTAGGTTGTTTAGTTTCAAATTGTGTTTTAATCTATGTTTCCATGGTCCTTTACTGAATGTAATTTTTATTGCAAGATATTCTGAAAAGGGTACATAATTTTTTTTCCTTAGAAGCAAGAATTTGGTATAATGGTGCACCAAATCCTATGAAGAGTCTCATACAAACTGAAGGACACTAAATAATAATAATAATAATAATAACTTGATGGGAGAGGGGCAGGATGAAATATCTTGACTTTTTGCCTTTTCACTTGCTATCTCCTATGTATGAATCTCAGCCACCCAGCTTCCCTGTCTGCCTTCAAGTCTCAGTTAAAATCCTACCTTCTGAAAGAAATCTCTCATGAAACCCTTCAATCTCTCTCAGATTCTCTCCAATTTACGCTATAGAAATATCTTGTATGTGCGTAGTTATTTGTTGTTTACCATATTAGAATGTGAGCTCCTGGAAGGCATGGACTTTTTTGCCTTTCTTTGTATCTACTGTTCTTAACACAGTGTTTGGCACATAGTAGCTGCTTATTAAATACTTGTTGACTTGACTTATGCATTCTGAACTTTATAAACACTATCAAACATGAACATTTCCATTTACAAAGAAGATTAGAAAAAACAAAATTGCATATAAAACCTCACATCTTTATTTTATATAGCTTGCATTTCTTTTGAAAATTATTTATTTAATTCAACATGTTAGTATCAAAGTTTTCCTCCTTGCCTCTCTCCTGATGAAATTCCTTCTGTTCTTTTCATTTTTTAATGCTACAATCTCCCTCTTTTTGGCATCAGTATTATCACTATTTGCCATCTCCCTCCCAAATCCTCCCCTCAACATACAAACAAATAAACATAAGCCATTGGTCATATCTGAAAATGTACCTTGAACCTAGGTGTTAGGTAATGTGTAATATGCTTCATTGCTGGTTCTCTGGTATCTTGGGACATTGCAGCATCCCTCAGATTTGTTTTTTTGTTCACAATGCTAGAGTTATTGCACAAATTATTCTCTTGATTCTGTTCACTTCACTTGTTATTGATACATTTAAGTCTTTCCAGGTTCTTCTAAATCATTTCTTACTGCTCAGTAGTATTCCTTTGCATTCATATAATTTGTTCAGCCATTCTCCATTTGAGAGGTACCCACTTTCTTCCTAGTTCTTTGCTACAACATAAATTGTTGCTACAAATAATTTGGTGTATATAGGTCATTTCCTTCTTTCTTTAGTCTCTTTATGGTGTAAGTCTAGTGGTGGTATTACTGAGCCAAAGGATACATGGAATTTAGTGACTTTGAGATTGTCATTCCTAGTTGCTTTGTTGGACTAATTTACAGCTTCATCAATAGTGCATTCATATGCCTGTTTTCCTGTAACCCCTCCAGGAAATGTCATTTTCCATTTGTTGTCATCTTTCTTTGGTGATGGGCATGAAAAAGAACCTCAGAGTTATTTTAATTTAGTGGGTTTGAATATTTTTTCTACATGTGTATTTGAAGTTTGTATATCTTCTTTGAGAACTTCATGCTCAACTCCTTTGATCATTTATATATTGGAGAATGTCACTTGTTCTTACATACAGGGTGTCCTAAAAGTCTAATTGTAGTTTTAAGCTATCAAAGCAATAAAAACTTAAAACTGCTCTAAGGATTTTAAGATACTCTGTATATTTGAATCTGTTCTTATATTTCTTGAATTAGACCTTTATCAGAGAAACTGGCTGCAAAGATTTTTCCCTAGTTAGTTGTTTTGCTTGCAACATCAATTCTATTGATTTTGTTTATACAAAATATTTTCAATTTTATGTAATCAAAATTTTCCATTTTTTCTTTTTCTGTCCCTTCAATCCTTTGCCTGGCCAAGAATTCTTCTATCTCTCTTTCCTTCTATATCTCTTTTCCTCAACCTCTTATCAGTTTGTGATACAACCCTTAGTTCAGGCAGACGTGTATAACTTTTTATGATACATGATGTCAGATGATCTAACCCTAATTTCTGCCAGGTTTCCCAGAAGTTCTTGTCAAATAGTTATTACTCCAGTAGTTAGGGTGTTCCAGTTTATTAAAAACACTATACTACTATGTTCATTTGCTTCTGTATGTTAAATACCTAATCTCTTGCATGGACTAAGTTTTCTAATTTTTCAACTAATATCAAATAAATTTTGATAATTACTGCTTTCTAGTTTGTTTCAGATCTTGAACTAGTAGCCTCCTTTTCTTCCTACTTTTTTCATTATGTAATTTGAGATTCTTAACCTTCTGTTCTTCCAGATCAAGTTTTTAAATTTTTTTCTACCTCTATAAAGTAATCTTTTTCTACTTTGACTGGTATGGTATTGAATAGTTAAATTAATTAGGGAGTGTTGTAATGACATGTCTATCCCATGATCAATTAACACCTCTCCGATTATTTAGACCTGTTTATTTCTATATGGCACATTTTGTAATTGTGTTCATATAGTTCCTGTACGTAGCTTCATAAGAAGACTGCAAAATAAGTTGTAAAGTATAAAGGCATTTTTTTTTGGAGGGGGGAAGGCAGGGCAATTGGGGTTAAGTGACTTGCCCAAGGTCACACAGCTAGTAAGTGTGTCAAGTGTCTCATCCGGATTTGAACTCAGGTCCTCCTCACTCCAGGGCCAGTGCTCTACTCACTGCACCACCTAGCTGTCCCTGTGTATAGGTATTTTAAAAGAAATTTATCTTTCTATCTCTTCCTGCTAAATTTTGTTGGCAATTTTTTTAAAAAATTGATTGTTATATGTAGCATTTCTAGCACTACATGAAATTATAATGGTGAGAGTGAACATTGTTTATTTACTCCTAAACATATTGGAAAGTCTTCTAATATTTCTCCTTTGTGATCTTTTATTGATAGAAATATTTAATTATTATTTTTCCTTAAGGACTTTTTCAGTAGTATCCCAAAAGTTTTGCTATGTTGTCTTATTGTTGTAATTTTTAATGAAGTTATCTACTGCTTTTATGATTTATTCTTTGTCTCAAATATTTCTTCTATGGTTAAATTACTTTATCTATATTTATGTTTAAGACTTTTCTTCAAAGACTATTTATTATGTTTTATTGTGTTGTGGTTAGTAAAAGATGTGTTTAATTTTTCTGCAACTTTTTTTGTCCCCAGCATATTGTCAATTTTTGTAAAGGTGTTATATATAGCTATGAATGTGTGTGTTTCTTTTGTTTGTACTTCTTATTCCCACTGAATAATTAAAAGGCATTTATCATATATAACTTGTTAAAAATTTTTATGTAGGTGTAATATAAGAATATAGAAACTTGATGCTTATATGGCCCCTTCCAGTTTCTCAAATGCATTCATGTTTTTTTATATTCCTATTAATTCCTAGGCTTGCATTTTCAAGTTCTAATCTTTTTACAAGGATGTTTGAAAGCTCTCTATTCCATTAAAAGTATGTTTATTTTTCCATGGGATTAGGCTCAGCTTTCTAGAGCAAGTCATTTTTGTTTGTCACCCCATAGCTTTTGCTTTTTCAAATGCCATGTTACAAGATTTCTTCTCCTTCAAAGTGGTAGCTGCCAGATCTTGCATGAGCCTGACTATGGTTCCTTTGTACCTAAACTGTTGATTTAGGCTATGTCATTTTTTTTTAATTTGGAGAGTTTTTTTTTTTTCAGGGGCTGACCTATGGATTCTTTCTGCCTTTATTTTTTTCCTCTGGTTCTTATAAATCTGGGAAATTTTCATTTTTGATGTCCTGAAATATGAATACAGGCCCTTTTTTGGCCATATTTTTAAGGGAAGAGAAAGATCCTTAGGTTATCTTTCCATAACCTTTTTTTCAGGTCAATTGTTATTAATGCAAAATACTTCACATTTTTATTTTTTTCAATTTTTTTTTAAATTTTGTTCCAATATTTCTTGTTATTTTATGGAGTCATTGATTTGTGTTTAATCTATTCTAATTTTGAAGTAATCTGTTTCTTGGTAGCACTTACTACCTTGTAGTCTAAATTATTTATTCTCCTAATTCTTTTTTCTATAGCTCTCATTTAATTTAAAATTACATTTTGTATTTTTGTTTCATTTCTTCTAAATACTCATGTAGTCTTTTTGGTCAATCCACTTTTTTTTTCTCCTTGGCTCTGTTTGCAGTTATCCTAGAGTTACTCTCTTCTTCTGAGTTTGATTTTTAAATTTATCTGGAACTCTATTTCCTCCTTGACTACTCACTATCTCTCACCCCTGTATCTAATCTGTTGCCAATGCCTATCAATTTTTACCTTTTTTGCAAAATCTCTTGACTACTTCCCTTTCTTTCATCTTACATTGCCACCACTCTAGTGCAGGCCCTCATCACCTCACAACTGGATTATTACAACAGCCCACTGATGAATCTGCCTGCCTCAAGTCTCTCACCACTCAGACCCAACCTCCATTCAGCCACTAATGTAATTTACTTAAAGTGAAGGTCTGATCATGTAACCACTACTAACTCTCTCTCTCTCTCTCTCTCTCTGTCTATCTATCTGTATGTATGTATGTATGTATGTGTATATATCTATCTATATCTATATCTATATATATAGATATAGATATAGATATACACACACGTACATATATCTCAAATTCCAATGGCTCCTTGTTGTCTGCAGGATAAAATACAAAATACTCTGACATTCAAAGTCCTTCATAACCTAGTCCCCGCCAATCTTTTCAGTCTTCTTACACCTTATTCCCCATCATATGCTCTTCCATCCAGCAACACTGGCCTCATGTCCTGTTCCATTAACAAGACTCTCCATCTCTCAGCTCCAGCCATTTTGTCTGGTTTTTCCTCATGGCTGGAATTCTCTCCTTCCTCATTTCTAGTTGCTGATTTTGCTAACTTCCTTTAAGTCCCAAATAAAATCTGATCTTTTAGAGGAAGCCTTTCCCAACCTGTCAATTCTAGTGCCATCCTTCCATTAATTATTTCCTATTTTTCCTGTATATGTTTGCTTTATATATATTTGCTTGTTGTCTCCCCCCATTACCTTGTAAGCTCCTTAAGGACAGAGACTTTCTTTTGCCTCTTTTTATATTCCCAGCACTTAGGGACATTGTCTGGCATATAACAGGTACTTAATAAAAGTTTATTACTGATTGATTCTTGGTATTATGTGATATTTTCTTTTGTTTACTCATATATCCAACCTCACTTACTTAACTCAGACTTTATGTCCTTGTTCTGCCCCTTTCTGCACTCTGAGGAGTGAGGGGGTAGATGTTTGATCTTGATATTGACTTCTATGTCTCGTAGTTGATATACTTTCAGAGTGCTGGTAGGGTTCAGGCCCACCTCGTTCATTAGAATTCAGAGCAATGCATCTTCAGAGACCTCTGAAATGTCTGATTTCAAAGGACTACAAATTTCCATACTCCCTAATTCAGTGGTGGCGAACCTGTGGCCTTGAGGCCACATGTGGCCCTTTAGGTCCTCAAGTATGGCCCTTTGACTGAATCCAAACTAAATCCTTATAAGGATTTGTTCTGTGAAGTTGGCATTCAGTCAAAGGGCCACATTTGAGGACCTAGAGGGCCATTCAAGGCCACAGGTTCCCCACCCTTGCCCTAGCTTGTCTCCAGTCTGGATGTTGCTGGCTCTGTCCAAAGACTTTACCAACACACCTTGATGGAAACTATTGTCCAAACCAACACACCTGGAGTTTTCTCACCCAAGCCATCTATTTCCTACTGCTAGGTATATAGGCTCCAAGTGTCCTCAGAGAGTCTCTGATCCTCACTTTAAATTTTCCTTATCTGCAAAATGGGGGAAATGGTATCATCTACAATGCAAGAGTGTCAGGAAGACTAAACATATGTAGAGATAACATATGTAAAGCCCTTTACAAATTTTAAAGTACTGTGTGATGCTATTATTATGTATACTTCACTTTTCTTTTTAAGCATATAATAAAATCAACATGTAACTTTCAAAGTTGTCCTGTTTGTCCATAATTCATTCTAGTTTTCCTCCTGTTATCTTCTGTACGCCTTTTTTTAAAAAATTCAATTGTTTCTTCCTTTTCTTCCTCTTTGGTGACTTGTCCCTACTCCTCTCCCTATTAACTTCCCTTCCCCCAAAATTGAAAAAAAAAAACCTTGTAATTAACTAATACACATAGTCAAGCCAAACAAAAGTCTGAAAACGTCTCTCATTCTGCATCTCGAGTTCATCATTCAGTGATACATTTGAAGTGCTAATGACTATGGCTGGTCCCTGTGTACCTAACACCCTGTGCATTTCAGTTATTTCTTTTGCCTCCTCTTCCTCATGCCCTAGGATGTTCCCAGATAAGCCACCTAGCTTTGTGAATTAAATAAGTGAAACAGAAGAACAAAGTGCTTTAACATCAACTGGCTAATTTCATTCTTTTGTGAGATGCATTTAAGCCTCAGCAATGGAGCACAATACTTGTCCAATGTCAAACAGGAAGTCATTAGGAAGTAATAGAACCAAAACTTAAACCCAGGTCTTGAAGCAAAAGTCCAGGGTTCTCTCTTCTACAATCTGCTGCTTCTCTAAAAAGAAACTAATATAGAACAAGTTTGTTAGTTCCAAATGCATTTTTTAATACTTATGTGAGTAAAAGAAAATAATTCTCAACTATCTTTCAGATCCCAAATATTTATAAGAGCTTGAGATAATGTTAATAATGATGTATTTCACAGCATATGAACTTTGCCATACGCTGTCTAGGCTTCGAAAAGTCAATATGAGTAAACTGACAACCTTGTCAATGAGTGGAATTAATTTTCCTATTCTGCTGCATCATTAAACACGCTTTCAGACTGTCATGGAAATATTAGATGTCCATGTGGATGTGACCTGTAGTTGAAAGATAGTAATGTTATGGCTTAGAAAGAGCTAGCTAAATCATACCTACTTGGGCCCAGAGACCAAATTTGAGCAGTAAAATAAGTCCCTGGCTCAGAGAGCGCTGCCGCACCCAATCTCTATAGCTAGAAAATGTCAGAGACTGAAGGAACCTTAGAATACAAAACACAGAATGAATGTCAGAGCTGGAGAGGGCCTTAGAACCAGGAAGTGCCTTAGCGTCATTCACTACAGAGAACTGACTTGGAAGGAGTCTTCAAAAGTAATCTAGTACCAACCCCTGAGACCCTGAGAGAGACTGCCCAAGGTCATGCCATGAATTCATATCAGAGCCCGGAATAAAGCCCAAGTCTCCTAATTATTAGTGAGTAAATGGGAAGTTATTTGATCCAGGATTGTTTATGCTTTCCAGCCTATCTATGTCTTTTTCTATGGATGGAGTTATCGCAGCCATGGTGTGTAATAACCTTGATTAGTAGGCATATCTTTTCATAGAATGATCTTCTTTTGGCAGAAGAAAAAATGGAAGTGCCGGTCAGTCAAAAAGCATTTATTAACTGTCTACTATGTGCCAGGCATTGTGCCAAGTGCCGTAGATGCAAAAAAAGGCAAAAGAGAGTTTCTCCTCTGGAGGAGTTCACAGTCTAATAAAGAAAATAACACGCAAATATCTATGTACAAACAAGCTATAGATTGGATAAATTGGAGATGATCAGAGGAAGGAAAAGGGATCAGGAAAGTGTAGCAATTCTTCTGGATTGGGTTGGCTGTCCTTGGGAGTGGGTGGGGTGAAAGGGGAAGGGGTCCAAGTCACTAAGGACCCTGGAAGTTTTATTTCTTCCTAGCTCAGGAAGAGAGGCTAAGGAGAGATCACTACTAGAAGGCAAAGATTTTTTTTTAAGGCAGAGATTTCTACTAGGGAGGAAGTTTTATGGATCTTTCTAGAGAAAAGAGGAGAGAGGAGGGAAATGATTTCTAGGGTCCTGGAGGGAGAAAGGGAGTGAAGATCCCCCAGCTGCTTAGGAGCAGCCCCATGTGTGCAGCAGCTGTGATGGCAGCATTCGCAGTTCCCCACCTCAAACTCGCCTTCAAGGAATGCTGTGAGCACAGAAAGCCCAGAGGAGCAGGCAGCAAGAACAAACAAACAAACAAACAAAATACTCTTTTTTATTATGGGTGCTCACTAAGGCAGCTGGAGTACTGAGAAAAAAAAACAGACCTAAAGAGAGTGGTGGTCCTTGTCCCCTTCCTCAGCCCTAGTCTAGTTATATGACTGTTACCCATTTCTAAGCATGTCCTCTTAATCTATTAAACCTGAGTCTTTAAGAGTTTCCCAACTTATTTCTCATAAACACCTATGGTTGACTTTGTCCTCCTCATTTTCCTGTACCCCTTTCATTCACAACAGGAGGGTGTGGGACAAATCTGGATACTATACAGGTACAGGCTAGGATCCCAACCTTCTACCTACTTTTCTCTCTCTAACTGGGCCATAATTATAAACAATCCATATGTTTCATAACTATACTTCCAAGGGCAAAGTTACTATTAATCAGGGCATTTAAATCTGCATCATCAGAAAACAAACCTCTAACTTAGAAACACCTAGAGTAACAAAAGCATGGAAAGGTCAATTCTTTAGTTAATAGCCCTCTGTGGCCCCTGAAAGTCACAGAATTTCTAGTCCACGGAGCTACAGTTTCCCACAAAAAGGAATTTATTTTATTCTCTTTTCCCCTTCTTTTGTTTATTATGAGTTAACTCAACCTTTGGGGCAGCGAGATATCTCAGTGGATAGAGAGCTGGGCCTGGAATCAGGAAGACTTGAGTTCAGATCTGACCCCAGACACTTACTAGCTACGTAACCCTGGGTGAATCATTTAACTCTGTTTGCCTTAATCTATCATGAAAGGAAATGGTAAGCCATTCCAGTATCTCTGCCAAGAAAACCTTGTGGATGGTATAGTCCATAGGGTTATGAAGAGCCAGATACGACTAAACAACTAAACAACAAAACATTTAACCTCTATACTAAAGTCCTCTAACAGCTAACTGTGACTTAAGGATGACCCCAAGTTCTTGAAGGCTCACCAGTAAAACAGAAGCTCTGGTAAGTCATTTTAATCCCAAAATACAGTCTGGTGATTGACCCCATCTGCTGTCCAAGATCTGGCCTGCATAAAAATGGAGAAGCTACTCACCCAAAAGTTAGTCACTAAGTAATGATTTGGATGGGCAGGTGACTATAGGGGGAGGTGGGGCACAGCAGCTCATAAAACTTTCTCCTATAGTTGGAGCAGCCATGATCTGTATTCATTGAGGGATCACCCACACTGACAAAATCATGGATCTCTGAAAGTATTTAGCCCAAACTCTCCAATGTTTTCACTAGATCAAGAAATTTCCTCTAAACTATTCCATGTAATATTTAAAGGATGATTTTTATATATTAGCTGTGACATCTGAGTTTTCACTGTGTGAATGAGTTCATTCTTCAAGTGCTTTTTAAAGAACCTGTAATGTTCAATGCCTGAAGCCAGGTGTTACAGGAGATAAAAAGATAAATAAGACATGGTCAATGATCGGGAGGAGAGGGAGATTTAATGGAAAGATTAGATATAAAAGTAGGCATTAGAAGAGGATGTTGGGAGAGAGATAGGAGGCGAAGAGACCCATCTGGCCTATCCATGCAGAGGAAAGGGGTTAATAAAGGAAGAGTGGAGTTAATGGAGGTCAGGGTGGTACAGTCTCTGAGACTCTTTGCTCCAGATCCAAAGCCCTAAGGGCCAGTGTGGGTTGGATGTGAGGGAAGGACAGTGCCAGTGCAAGCAAGTAAGCATGGTGTGCTATTATAGGATGAGCAAGCCATACAAAACCCAAGGCACAAAATCTTCCTCCTTTCAGCACATGGAGGGTTTGCGGGTGAGGTACAGATAGGGGTACAAAGTGGAGATAGATCCAATAATTCTCCACATTATTTACTTCCCGTTTCCCTTCTTTCCCTGAGAAGACAGAAGTAAGGGAAGGGGAGAAGTCTTTTCCTTATCACCAGCAGTCTATAGTCCCAGTAGCCACCATTCCAACCTAATTCTATCCCAATTGGTTTCAGTCATTTCCTTGCTTATAAATTGATTTCTATTGATATAAAAAGCTAGTGGCCACCAGCCCTGACTAGCATGATCAATACCAACAGAAGAGCAAGATGGTGAGAGGGTGTTTCTGTTTTTTCCCTTTTGTAACAGGATATTGGAGATCACCAATGAACAAGAGTTTCTGGAGTCATCTTACTTGAGGCCCTGGGGCTGCATAACTGTGACCAATGAGATGGCCCTCTCCAACTCTTGTGGGAGAGAGGAGAGCAGAAACCTTTCAAGAGGCAAGAAGGGTGTGCAAGCACCTTGAGGACTGACTGTCAGCACCTCCAGAAATGTCATTGTGCCACATAGAAGAGACAATGACATGAATAGTACTTTGAAATTTACAAAGAGATTTCCTTATAACAAACTTGCAGGTTAAAAGTATTATTATCCCCATTTTACAAATGAAGAAACTAAGACTCCAAGGACTGAAGTGACTTGCATAGTCAGGTACTTAGCATTGGGAAGACCTGAGAACCAAACAATGGTCTCTTGATTTCAGGTCCAGCTAAACTATGCTGCCTTTCCAATGGGTGCCATCTTTAATGACCTCTGTTATTCTAAAACTATGTTCTCATGACTGCATCATCTCAATGAAAGGATACAAAGCTATCTGCAATGTCTAAATGTCTTTTTCTTCCCAATTCAGGAGAAAGGACATTGCTGCATGAGAGGGAGTACTCTTAATTTTCTCTAAATGGTTGGATTTTTTTTTTGCCTTCTCATTTACAGTTTGGACAAAAATGGATTTTCTGAGCAAATATTATGGTTGTTTGTTATGATGGGGCTTTTTCCAGCTGAAATTAAGCAGCTGGATAATAAGATCCCTCTGGGAATGGTACCAAGGACAGTGTTTTTTCACCTTGGTCTTTTGGGCTCTGCCCCTGATTGGAGCTTAGTGTCCCACTAATGATTTTCTCTCCAGGGAGTCATATGACCATTTGAGCTCTTCAGTTGCCGCCTAATGTACTGCTGAACAAAGAGTCCTTGTGGCTTTGTCTCAGAGGTCCCCTATTATATATACAGCAATCCTCAATTAACCTCGTATTAAAAAAAAAACAGTAGTATGAAGATGTAAAGGCTAGCTCCTTAGGAAGATCTTGGTAATCAGTTGCTGGGATGTAATTGTTCCCCCTCCCCTCCCCCTGAAGCAACTATTTCTCTGTGCAAAGAGCAGCTTGCCAACCATATGAGCAGTTGACTACAGGCACCTTGGTGACTGAAAAACAGCTTTCAATGGAGCCTGAATCAATTTTCATTCTTTGAATGGTGAGTATCAGTTTCAAGTCATTTAGGATCCTGAAAAATGACCCTCTCTCATAGACCTGGTAAGAGTAACAACTTTGAAAGGGTTCTTTAAAATAACTCACCATGATTTCAGAACTTATATACTGTACTAATAATAGAATGATTATCAGCAAGTTCTTCTCATCGATGGTTAGATCAACTGAAACTCATATGGATATAAACTAATAAATAGGTTCATGCCAACTTTAATTAGAGAAAAAGGTTTCTTCTCTCACATTTTTCACATGAACCTAACAGGGGGTATATCCATGGGGCATGCTCATAGATGCTTTCCTAGTTCTGACTGACTATATGAGACGTTTCGGTCCTGCTTCTGACCGCATGTGACTCAGAGCAAAAAGGCTTGCACTTTGTTATACATATATGTATGTGTGTATATTTGTATATGTATACACACAAATATACATAATTGTACATATACATGTATTGTATTATATACATATATAACTATATGTGCAATATGTATACATATAAACACATACACATGCATGTATGTACATGTCATATTCTATACCTATATTATAGATATATAGAGATATACATATATACACACATATATGTGTGTATAAACTGCATTTTATTTTCAACTCTAAACTCTCATCGTTCTCTCACCTCCTCTCCCACTCATTGAAAAGGTAAGAAATACAGAACCCATTATAAATATGAAGTCATAAAAACAAACTTGCACATAAGCTAAATATATGCTTTAATCTGCACTCTGAGACTCTCTATCTTTTCTCTGTCTGAAGATTTTTCATAGTGGTAGGTCATTGTGTTGATAAGAGTTACATACGTCTTTCAGTTGCTTATCCTTACAATGTTGCTTTTACTGTGTAGATTGTTCTCCTGGTTCTGCTTCACTTTGTATCAGTTCACATAAATCTTCTCAGATTTTTTTCTGAAACCATCCTCTTCAACATTTCTTATAAGCACAATAGTATTCCATTACATTCACATGCCATAACTCCTTCAGTCACTCTCCAGTTGATGGGCATCCCCTCAGTTACCAATTCCTTGCTACCAC